>NC_074666.1:99822321-99986354 GCF_029448725.1 Salvelinus fontinalis
CATAGCAAGTGAGTCACGCTACAAGACAGGTCGCGGGAGACAATGCTCGCAAATGGATTTAGAATTTTGGAATATTGATAAGTGACAGTTGGGACATTGAATGCACATCGTCTCAATGCTCATTTTGTCCAAAACACTGTCAGACTGGAGTGATCACTATCGAACACAACAGCAAGAGGCCACTCAATAAAGGGCTTAGGGGCCAAGTGTTGGGTTTGACATTCAGCCCTCGTCCTGTAGTATTATTAATGACCAGACCACTGGGCTGTTTAGGAAACATGTTGTAGCTCATTATGACTGTGGTGCAGCGGGCAGAACAGAGAGAGACACAGCAGGTTGCTGCCACCGCTCCCTGCCCAGCCTCCCTCTGAACAGCAGTACACTGTGAAGAGAATACTAGACTAGTACACACACATCAACACACACACACACAGATGTGCAGGATCAAAACATGCCAATATGCACACACGCACACACACACCCACACACACACACCCACACACTCACACACCCACACACAGATAGGGAGATTTAAAACACAATCATATGCACACACAAACACACACTAAATGATGAACACTGAAGAGGCAAGGTCAGCTAGGACCCAGCAGTATGTAGGTGATGGACATCTTTTCAGATACTGCACTAACGCTGGCCACCGAGCAGGGGGTGGTAACAACAGCGTCTGTAAGGTAATGTAGGCTACCCCCTTAGTGGCTTGCTGAACAGCATAGGACGTGATATGATGACCAATACCCTGTGTTATAATCCCCCAGTAAGGACCAGCATGGAGCTGGGAGGAGGATGAAGAGGAGGAGGAGGAGGATGAAGAGGATGAGGAGGAGAGGAGGAGCAGCGAAGAGCGCCTTCTGGCCCGATTGATGCGAGGCCTTCTGCAAGACAAGCTGCTCTGCTCTGCTCTCCCAGGAGGAGGGAAAGAAAACAGGGCGAGAGAGAGAGAGAGAGCGGGGGCTGAGAGCGGGGGAGAGAAAAATAAAGAGAGAGAGTGGGAGAATGATAGAGAGGGAGGGCACTAGAGAGAGGAGAGAGAGAGAGAGAGGGGGAGAGAGAGTGGGAGAAGGATAGAGAGAGAGAGAGAGAGAGAGAGCGGGAGACAGGTGAGAGAGGGAAGAGAGCGAGATAGGGCGATGGGAGGAGTGATAAACACATAGCAGAGATGTTAAAGGTCAAATATAACATATTCCTGTAATACTAGGCTGTCTGTCGGAGGGGGGGGGGGGGGTGATGGCCACACCACATACACTAGTGCAGCAGCAGCATAAGGAGGGGGACGTGAGAATCATGCTAATGTTGTTTTAATTACAGGTGGATAAACACCATGATGTACCTGACATTACAGGTGGATAAACAACATGATGTACCTGACATTACAGGTGGATAAACAACATGATGTACCTGACATTACAGGTGGATAAACAACATGATGTACCTGACATTACAGGTGGATAAACAACATGATGTGCCTGACATTACAGGTGGATAAACAACATGATGTACCTGACATTACAGGTGGATAAACAACATGATGTACCTGACATTACAGGTGGATAAACAACATAATGTACCTGACATTACAGGTGGATAAACAACATGATGTACCTGACATTACAGGTGGATAAACAACACGATGTACCTGACATTACAGGTGGATAAACAACATGATGTACCTGACATTACAGGTGGATAAACAGCATGATGTGCCTGACATTACAGGTGGATAAACAACATGATGTACCTGACATTACAGGTGGATAAACAACATGATGTACCTGACATTACAGGTGGATAAACAACATGATGTACCTGACATTACAGGTGGATAAACAACACGATGTACCTGACATTACAGGTGGATAAACAACACGATGTACCTGACATTACAGGTGGATAAACAACATGATGTACCTGACATTACAGGTGGATAAACAGCATGATGTGCCTGACATTACAGGTGGATAAACAACATGATGTACCTGACATTACAGGTGGATAAACAACATGATGTACCTGACATTACAGGTGGATCAACAACATGATGTACCTGACATTACAGGTGGATAAACAACACGATGTACCTGACATTACAGGTGGATAAACAACACGATGTACCTGACATTACAGGTGGATAAACAACATGATGTACCTGACATTACAGGTGGATAAACAACACGATGTACCTGACATTACAGGTGGATAAACAACATGATGTACCTGACATTACAGGTGGATAAACAACATGATGTACCTGACATTACAGGTGGATAAACAACACGATGTACCTGACATTACAGGTGGATAAACAACACGATGTACCTGACATTACAGGTGGATAAACAACATGATGTACCTGACATTACAGGTGGATAAACAACATGATGTACCTGACATTACAGGTGGATAAACAACATGATGTACCTGACATTACAGGTGGATAAACAACATGATGTACCTGACATTACAGGTGGATAAACAACATGATGTACCTGACATTTGATTTGGTTTGATTACAGGTATCCCAGCACGGGGGTAATAAGGACATCTGTTGTTCAGGCATATCAATATAAATAATTCCCCAATTAAAAAGCTTTCCATAGGTGATAATAGACACATTTCTGTGACACCAGATCCAGAACTCCTTTGCTAATTGAGTGGGGCAAAGTGTAGTTGCTAGGTAAACTATGTGGATTGTGGAGGAATATGACACAGGCTACATCCATAGGTTTGAAGGTACCTGATGCAGTGATAAACGACCTTTCCCGGGGCATAGGAGACGACCATGATGCTGCACCTGCAATGTTTCTCATTTCTGACAGGAACCACAGCTCAGATAACTGCGTACTGAAAGCATTGCGAATGTTCCCATTTCCCCTCGTGTCGCAGAGACATCTGTCCGCATCAGCAGTATCTAGCCTTCAGAAGGTGGGTGACAGCCATCATTTTACCCCTGATATGAAATGACAGCGTTTAGCCCCAATTTACATGCCACCATCCCCCCTTCCTCCTCTGCCCAATAATGACCCCATATATTGTGACGCTGCTGAACTGAGGATATAAATATTATTATTTCCAGTGGGCTGGGATAAGGGCAATGCGCCTACACGCTCTGCGGTATTCCAAATGGCCATTACGCAAAAGGAGACCACCGGAAATGTGAAATAAATGCATCCTATGCATTATCCCTGTTGGCTATATCAATTAGTTGCGGTGAATCTATATGACAATAATCCCTATATGATTATGAATATTATCTGCTTGGTCCCGTTACCTATTCCCTTCCCATTGGAATGGGACCAAGCGCTGCTCAAGCAGATTTGCAGGCTAGGCTACGTTTCCTGCAAACTCTCACTTGCATAACAAGGTGTGGAAAAGGAGGCTGTAAACCGGTTTCCCGTTTTGCTTACCTGCCCACCGTTTGGTTGGCGAGCTGTCGCATTCGGTTGAATTGCTTCTTCATCTTGTATTTTCTGCGTTAACACCTATGGGGAAAAAGACTCCGCATTTCTCTCAAAATAACGGCCCGAACTCCGCAGTGGCACAAGATAAAATCCACCCTCTCATACTTTCTTTCCCTCATCGCAATTGTTAAAACATTGAAAATGTGCTGAATTACATATTTTCACTGCATTTTCCCGTATCCATTCGCCCTATACACCCAGTGCAGAGATGCTGGATTAATTCGCCGCTATGGGCAGCAGAGAGTGACAGTGTCATGACACGCGTGCGCGGCAAAGCACTGTGGGTAGTGTATTAAATCGTGAACTGTTCCAGCTCATCTCAGCATCAGTTATTATGGATGACCAAGGGAATGAATAATGTTTCCAATTGAATTATCAATAAATTACATGCGTACAGTTATGTTGTAGATAGGACATGGGTCGGTAGGTTATGATAAATGTCATAGGGCCAACTTTTCCAATGTTTAGCCTACATCAAGGGGGGCAAAAAGCAATGGCCAACATGTAACAGTAAAGGCCTGACAACAAGTGTCCTATTGACATGGCTGTTTGTGTCAAACTTGGTCTATTGTAATGTAACATTGTTGTTGCCAGGCATGACAAGAAACTCAGAGTGGTTCCCGAGTGGCACAGCGGTCTAAGGCACTCCATCTCAGTGCTTAAGGCGTCACTACAGACACCCTGGTTTGAATCCAGGCTGTATCACAACCAGCTGTGATTGGGAGTCCCATAGGGCAGTGCACAATTGGCCCAGCGTCATCCGGGTTTGGCTGGTGTAGGCCGTCATTGTAAATAACATTTGTTCTTAACTGACTTGCCTAGTTAAAGTAAGGTTAAATAAAGGTTACATTTAAAATGTAAAAATAGAACTGAATCAGGATGTTATCCAGAATACACCACCATCATGTGGTTTATATGTGTCAGTACACCACCATCATGTGGTTTCTATGTGTCAGTACACCACCATCATGTGGTTTCTATGTGTCAGTACACCACCATCATGTGGTTTCTATGTGTCAGTACACCACCATCATGTGGTTTCTATGTCAGTACACCACCATCATGTGGTTTCTATGTCAGTACACCACCATCATGTGGTTTCTATGTGTCAGTACACCACCATCATGTGGTTTCTATGTGTCAGTACACCACCATCATGTGGTTTCTATGTCAGTACACCACCATCATGTGGTTTCTATGTGTCAGTACACCACCATCATGTGGTTTCTATGTCAGTACACCACCATCATGTGGTTTCTATGTCAGTACACCACCATCATGTGGTTTCTATGTGTCAGTACACCACCATCATGTGGTTTCTATGTGTCAGTACACCACCATCATGTGGTTTCTATGTGTCAGTACACCACCATCATGTGGTTTCTATGTCAGTACACCACCATCATGTGGTTTCTATGTGTCAGTACACCACCATCATGTGGTTTCTATGTGTCAGTACACCACCATCATGTGGTTTCTATGTGTCAGTACACCACCATCATGTGGTTTCTATGTGTCAGTACACCACCATCATGTGGTTTCTATGTCAGTACACCACCATCATGTGGTTTCTATGTCAGTACACCACCATCATGTGGTTTCTATGTCAGTACACCACCATCATGTGGTTTCTATGTCAGTACACCACCATCATGTGGTTTCTATGTCAGTACACCACCATCATGTGGTTTCTATGTCAGTACACCACCATCATGTGGTTTCTATGTGTCAGTACACCACCATCATGTGGTTTCTATGTCAGTACACCACCATCATGTGGTTTCTATGTGTCAGTACACCACCATCATGTGGTTTCTATGTGTCAGTACACCACCATCATGTGGTTTCTATGTCAGTACACCACCATCATGTGGTTTCTATGTGTCAGTACACCACCATCATGTGGTTTCTATGTGTCAGTACACCACCATCATGTGGTTTCTATGTCAGTACACCACCATCATGTGGTTTCTATGTCAGTACACCACCATCATGTGGTTTCTATGTCAGTACACCACCATCATGTGGTTTCTATGTGTCAGTACACCACCATCATGTGGTTTCTATGTCAGTACACCACCATCATGTGGTTTCTATGTGTCAGTACACCACCATCATGTGGTTTCTATGTCAGTACACCACCATCATGTGGTTTCTATGTGTCAGTACACCACCATCATGTGGTTTCTATGTGTCAGTACACCACCATCATGTGGTTTCTATGTGTCAGTACACCACCATCATGTGGTTTCTATGTCAGTACACCACCATCATGTGGTTTCTATGTGTCAGTACACCACCATCATGTGGTTTCTATGTCAGTACACCACCATCATGTGGTTTCTATGTGTCAGTACACCACCATCATGTGGTTTCTATGTGTTAGTACTCCACCATCATGTGGTTTCTATGTGTCAGTACACCACCATCATGTGGTTTCTATGTCAGTACACCACCATCATGTGGTTTCTATGTGTCAGTACACCACCATCATGTGGTTTCTATGTGTCAGTACACCACCATCATGTGGTTTCTATGTGTCAGTACACCACCATCATGTGGTTTCTATGTGTCAGTACACCACCATCATGTGGTTTCTATGTGTCAGTACACCACCATCATGTGGTTTCTATGTGTCAGTACACCACCATCATGTGGTTTCTATGTGTCAGTACACCACCATCATGTGGTTTCTATGTGTCAGTACACCACCATCATGTGGTTTCTATGTGTCAGTACTCCACCATCATGTGGTTTCTATGTCAGTACACCACCATCATGTGGTTTCTATGTGTCAGTACACCACCATCATGTGGTTTCTATGTGTCAGTACACCACCATCATGTGGTTTCTATGTGTCAGTACACCACCATCATGTGGTTTCTATGTGTCAGTACACCACCATCATGTGGTTTCTATGTGTCAGTACACCACCATCATGTGGTTTCTATGTGTCAGTACACCACCATCATGTGGTTTCTATGTGTCAGTACACCACCATCATGTGGTTTCTATGTCAGTACACCACCATCATGTGGTTTCTATGTGTCAGTACACCACCATCATGTGGTTTCTATGTCAGTACACCACCATCATGTGGTTTCTATGTGTCAGTACACCACCATCATGTGGTTTCTATGTCAGTACACCACCATCATGTGGTTTCTATGTGTCAGTACACCACCATCATGTGGTTTCTATGTGTCAGTACACCACCATCATGTGGTTTCTATGTGTCAGTACACCACCATCATGTGGTTTCTATGTCAGTACACCACCATCATGTGGTTTCTATGTGTTAGTACACCACCATCATGTGGTTTCTATGTCAGTACACCACCATCATGTGGTTTCTATGTGTCAGTACACCACCATCATGTGGTTTCTATGTGTCAGTACACCACCATCATGTGGTTTCTATGTGTCAGTACACCACCATCATGTGGTTTCTATGTGTCAGTACACCACCATCATGTGGTTTCTATGTGTCAGTACACCACCATCATGTGGTTTCTATGAGTCACTACACCACCATCATGTGGTTTCTATGTCAGTACACCACCATCATGTGGTTTCTATGAGTCACTACACCACCATCATGTGGTTTCTATGTGTCAGTACACCACCATCATGTGGTTTCTATGTGTCACTACACCACCATCATGTGGTTTCTATGTCAGTACACCACCATCATGTGGTTTCTATGTCAGTACACCACCATCATGTGGTTTCTATGAGTCACTACACCACCATCATGTGGTTTCTATGTCAGTACACCACCATCATGTGGTTTCTATGTCAGTACACCACCATCATGTGGTTTCTATGTGTCAGTACACCACCATCATGTGGTTTCTATGTGTCAGTACACCACCATCATGTGGTTTCTATGTGTCAGTACACCACCATCATGTGGTTTCTATGTCAGTACACCACCATCATGTGGTTTCTATGTGTCAGTACACCACCATCATGTGGTTTCTATGTGTCAGTACTCCACCATCATGTGGTTTCTATGTCAGTACACCACCATCATGTGGTTTCTATGTGTCAGTACACCACCATCATGTGGTTTCTATGTCAGTACACCACCATCATGTGGTTTCTATGTGTCAGTACACCACCATCATGTGGTTTCTATGTGTCAGTACACCACCATCATGTGGTTTCTATGTGTCAGTACACCACCATCATGTGGTTTCTATGTCAGTACACCACCATCATGTGGTTTCTATGAGTCAGTACACCACCATCATGTGGTTTCTATGAGTCAGTACACCACCATCATGTGGTTTCTATGTGTCAGTACACCACCATCATGTGGTTTCTATGTCAGTACACCACCATCATGTGGTTTCTATGTGTCAGTACACCACCATCATGTGGTTTCTATGTCACTACACCACCATCATGTGGTTTCTATGTGTCAGTACACCACCATCATGTGGTTTCTATGTGTCAGTACACCACCATCATGTGGTTTCTATGAGTCAGTACACCACCATCATGTGGTTTCTATGTGTCAGTACACCACCATCATGTGGTTTCTGTGTGTCAGTACACCACCATCATGTGGTTTCTATGTCAGTACACCACCATCATGTGGTTTCTATGTGTCAGTACACCACCATCATGTGGTTTCTATGTCAGTACACCACCATCATGTGGTTTCTATGAGTCAGTACACCACCATCATGTGGTTTCTATGTGTCAGTACACCACCATCATGTGGTTTCTGTGTGTCAGTACACCACCATCATGTGGTTTCTATGTGTCAGTACACCACCATCATGTGGTTTCTATGTGTCACTACACCACCATCATGTGGTTTCTATGTGTCAGTACACCACCATCATGTGGTTTCTGTGTGTCAGTACACCACCATCATGTGGTTTCTATGTGTCAGTACACCACCATCATGTGGTTTCTATGTGTCAGTACACCACCATCATGTGGTTTCTATGTGTCAGTACACCACCATCATGTGGTTTCTATGTGTCAGTACACCACCATCATGTGGTTTCTATGTCAGTACACCACCATCATGTGGTTTCTATGTGTCAGTACACCACCATCATGTGGTTTCTATGTGTCAGTACACCACCATCATGTGGTTTCTATGTCAGTACACCACCATCATGTGGTTTCTATGTGTCAGTACACCACCATCATGTGGTTTCTATGTGTCAGTACACCACCATCATGTGGTTTCTATGTGTCAGTACACCACCATCATGTGGTTTCTATGTGTCACTACACCACCATCATGTGGTTTCTATGTGTCAGTACACCACCATCATGTGGTTTCTATGTGTCAGTACACCACCATCATGTGGTTTCTATGTGTCAGTACACCACCATCATGTGGTTTCTATGTGTCAGTACACCACCATCATGTGGTTTCTATGTGTCAGTACACCACCATCATGTGGTTTCTATGTGTCAGTACACCACCATCATGTGGTTTCTATGTGTCACTACACCACCATCATGTGGTTTCTATGTGTCAGTACACCACCATCATGTGGTTTCTATGTGTCAGTACACCACCATCATGTGGTTTCTATGTGTCAGTACACCACCATCATGTGGTTTCTATGTGTCAGTACACCACCATCATGTGGTTTCTATGTGTCAGTACACCACCATCATGTGGTTTCTATGTGTCAGTACACCACCATCATGTGGTTTCTATGTGTCAGTACACCACCATCATGTGGTTTCTATGTGTCAGTACACCACCATCATGTGGTTTCTATGTGTCAGTACACCACCATCATGTGGTTTCTATGTGTCAGTACACCACCATCATGTGGTTTCTATGTGTCAGTACACCACCATCATGTGGTTTCTATGTGTCAGTACACCACCATCATGTGGTTTCTATGTGTCAGTACACCACCATCATGTGGTTTCTATGTGTCAGTACACCACCATCATGTGGTTTCTATGTCAGTACACCACCATCATGTGGTTTCTATGTCAGTACACCACCATCATGTGGTTTCTATGTGTCAGTACACCACCATCATGTGGTTTCTATGTGTCAGTACACCACCATCATGTGGTTTCTATGTCAGTACACCACCATCATGTGGTTTCTATGTGTCAGTACACCACCATCATGTGGTTTCTATGTCAGTACACCACCATCATGTGGTTTCTATGTGTTAGTACTCCACCATCATGTGGTTTCTATGTCAGTACACCACCATCATGTGGTTTCTATGTGTCAATACACCACCATCATGTGGTTTCTATGTGTCAGTACACCACCATCATGTGGTTTCTATGTCAGTACACCACCATCATGTGGTTTCTATGTGTTAGTACTCCACCATCATGTGGTTTCTATGTGTCAGTACACCACCATCATGTGGTTTCTATGTCAGTACACCACCATCATGTGGTTTCTATGAGTCAGTACACCACCATCATGTGGTTTCTATGTCAGTACACCACCATCATGTGGTTTCTATGTGTCAGTACACCACCATCATGTGGTTTCTATGTGTCAGTACACCACCATCATGTGGTTTCTATGTGTCAGTACACCACCATCATGTGGTTTCTATGTGTCAGTACACCACCATCATGTGGTTTCTATGTGTCAGTACACCACCATCATGTGGTTTCTATGTGTCAGTACACCACCATCATGTGGTTTCTATGTCAGTACACCACCATCATGTGGTTTCTATGTGTCAGTACACCACCATCATGTGGTTTCTATGTCAGTACACCACCATCATGTGGTTTCTATGTGTCAGTACACCACCATCATGTGGTTTCTATGTGTCAGTACACCACCATCATGTGGTTTCTATGTGTCAGTACACCACCATCATGTGGTTTCTATGTGTCAGTACACCACCATCATGTGGTTTCTATGTGTCAGTACACCACCATCATGTGGTTTCTATGAGTCAGTACACCACCATCATGTGGTTTCTATGTCAGTACACCACCATCATGTGGTTTCTATGTCAGTACACCACCATCATGTGGTTTCTATGTGTCAGTACACCACCATCATGTGGTTTCTATGTGTCAGTACACCACCATCATGTGGTTTCTATGTCAGTACACCACCATCATGTGGTTTCTATGTGTCAGTACACCACCATCATGTGGTTTCTATGTGTCAGTACACCACCATCATGTGGTTTCTATGTGTCAGTACACCACCATCATGTGGTTTCTATGTGTCAGTACACCACCATCATGTGGTTTCTATGTGTCAGTACACCACCATCATGTGGTTTCTATGTGTCAGTACACCACCATCATGTGGTTTCTATGTGTCAGTACACCACCATCATGTGGTTTCTATGTGTCAGTACACCACCATCATGTGGTTTCTATGTCAGTACACCACCATCATGTGGTTTCTATGTCAGTACACCACCATCATGTGGTTTCTATGTGTCAGTACACCACCATCATGTGGTTTCTATGTCAGTACACCACCATCATGTGGTTTCTATGTGTCAGTACACCACCATCATGTGGTTTCTATGTGTCAGTACACCTTTTCTTCCGAACAACCGTTTTCCAGGAACCGTATCTAGAGTAGTAGTGCTGATCTAGGATCAGATCCTCCTTGTCCATGCAATCTTATTAGTTATGGTATAAAACAAAGCTGATCCTAGATCAGCACCCTGAGAGACTATATAGAAAAAGACCCTGATCTTTTCCAGGCTGCATCACATCCGGCCGTGATTGGGAGTCCCATACGGCGGGTGCACAATTGGCCCAGCGTCATCCGGGTTTGGCCTAGGGTAGGCCGTCATTGTAAATAAGATTTGTTCTTAACTGACTTGCCTAGTTAAATAAAGGTTGAATGAGATCACAGGTAACCTGGTCCCCAGGCTCCAGATAAAGAGCCGGCTGGTGAATGAGATCACAGGTAACCAGTTTCTCAAGAGGGGGTGCCTGAGTAAATACTGAGAGAGAGTTTCCACCAGTATGACCAGTGGTATCAGAGAGAGTCTTTCCACCAGTATAACCAGTGGTATCAGAGAGAGACTTTCCACCAGTATAACCAGTGGTATCTGAGAGAGTCTTTCCACCAGTATAACCAGTGGTATCAGAGAGAGTCTTTCCACTAGTATAACCAGTGGTATCAGAGAGAATCTTTCCACCAGTATAACCAGTGGTATCAGTGAGAGTCTTTCCACCAGTATAACCAGTGGTATCTGAGAGAGACTTTCCACCAGTATAGCCAGTGGTATCAGAGAGAGACTTTCCACCAGTATAACCAGTGGTATCAGAGATAGACTTTCCACCAGTATAGCCAGTGGTATCAGAGAGAGTCTTTCCACCAGTATAACCAGTGGTATCAGAGAGAGTCTTTCCACCAGTTTGACCAGTGGTATCAGAGAGAGTCTTTCCACCAGTATAACCAGTGGTATCAGAGAGAGACTTTCCACCAGTATAACCAGTGGTATCAGAGAGAGTCTTTCCACCAGTATAACCAGTGGTATCAGAGAGAGTCTTTCCACCAGTATGACCAGTGGTAACAGAGAGAGTCTTTCCACCAGTATAACCAGTGGTATCAGAGAGAGACTTTCCACCAGTATAACCAGTGGTATCAGAGAGAGTCTTTCCACCAGTATAACCAGTGGTATCAGAGAGAGTCTTTCCACCAGTATGACCAGTGGTATCAGAGAGAGTCTTTCCACCAGTATAACCAGTGGTATCAGTGAGAGTCTTTCCACCAGTATAACCAGTGGTATCAGAGAGAGTCTTTCCACCAGTATGACCAGTAGTATCAGAGAGAGTCTTTCCACCAGTATAACCAGTGGTATCAGTGAGAGTCTTTCCACCAGTATAACCAGTGGTATCAGAGAGAATCTTTCCACCAGTATAACCAGTGGTATCAGTGAGAGTCTTTCCACCAGTATAACCAGTGGTATCAGAGAGAGACTTTCCACCAGTATAACCAGTGGTATAAGAGAGAGTCTTTCCACAAGTATAACCAGTGGTATCTGAGAGAGTCTTTCCACCAGTATAACCAGTGGTATCTGAGAGAGTCTTTCCACCAGTATAACCAGTGGTATTAGAGAGAGACTTTCCACCAGTATGACCAGTGGTATCAGAGAGAGTCTTTCCACCAGTATAACCAGTGCTATCAGAGAGAGTCTTTCCACCAGTATAACCAGTGGTATCAGAGAGAGTCTTTCCACCAGTATAACCAGTGGTATCAGAGAGAGACTTTCCACCAGTGTTACCAGTGGTATCAGAGAGAGTCTTTCCACCAGTATAACCAGTGGTATCAGAGAGAGACTTTCCACCAGTATGACCAGTGGTATCAGAGAGAGTCTTTCCACCAGTATAACCAGTGGTATCAGTGAGAGTCTTTCCACCAGTATAACCAGTGGTATCAGAGAGAGTCTTTCCACCAGTATAACCAGTGGTATCAGAGAGAGTCTTTCCACCAGTATAACCAGTGGTATCAGAGAGAGTCTTTCCACCAGTATAACCAGTGGTATCAGAGAGAGTCTTTCCACCAGTATAACCAGTGGTATCAGAGAGAGACTTTCCCCCAGTATGACCAGTGGTATCAGAGAGAGTCTTTCCACCAGTATAACCAGTGGTATCAGAGAGAGTCTTTCCACCAGTATGACCAGTGGTATCAGAGAGAGTCTTTCCACCAGTATAACCAGTGGTAGCAGAGAGAGTCTTTCCACCAGTATAACCGGTGGTATCAGAGAGAGTCTTTCCACCAGTATAACCAGTGGTATCAGAGAGAGTCTTTCCACCAGTATAACCAGTGGTATCAGAGAGAGACTTTCCACCAGTGTTCCCAGTGGTATCAGAGAGAGTCTTTCCACCAGTATAACCAGTGGTATCAGAGAGAGACTTTCCACCAGTTTAACCAGTGGTATCAGAGAGAGTCTTTCCACCAGTATAACCAGTGGTATCAGAGAGAGTCTTTCCACCAGTATAACCAGTGGTATCAGAGAGAGTCTTTCCACCAGTGTTACCAGTGGTATCAGAGAGAGTCTTTCCACCAGTATAACCAGTGGTATCAGAGAGAGACTTTCCACCAGTATGACCAGTGGTATCAGAGAGAGTCTTTCCACCAGTATAACCAGTGGTATCAGAGAGAGACTTTCCACCAGTTTAACCAGTGGTATCAGAGAGAGTCTTTCCACCAGTATAACCAGTGGTATCAGAGAGAGTCTTTCCACCAGTATGACCAATGGTATCAGAGAGAGTCATTCCACCAGTATAACCAGTGGTATCAGAGAGAGTCTTTCCACCAGTATAACCAGTGGTATCAGAGAGAGTCTTTCCACCAGTATAACCAGTGGTATCAGAGAGAGTCTTTCCACCAGTATGACCAATGGTATCAGAGAGAGTCATTCCACCAGTATAACCAGTGGTATCAGAGAGAGTCTTTCCACCAGTATAACCAGTGGTATCAGAGAGAGTCTTTCCACCAGTATGACCAATGGTATCAGAGAGAGTCATTCCACCAGTATAACCAGTGGTATCGGTGTCATGCTGTTCCTAAAGTTTATACGTCACCAGTGAGTCACGAACGTTTGACTCCACATAAAAAGTGCCAGACAGAGGCATTGTTCATTACAGTAATTAAACCCATATAGGTCTTCGGTAATGACCTTGAGTTGTCAGTCAAAGATAATCGGCAGATCCCTGTCTGATGTTATCATTCCAGGAACACTGTTAATCTCACCAACAACGCAAAAAAACAACAACGTATATTTAATTTAACTTGTTTTCCATTCTCATTTTTTTTTTTTTATATGTTTTGTAGGTTTATGCTCTTTAATTCATTGTGGATTTATGATAGAACTTTGTGAGTCTATTTTGATATGCCACATCATTTAATTTCTCACACAAGAACATTAATTAAGTCTCTGTAATAGAATGTCACTCATCCAGTCTCACAGTAAGAATAGGTTTTATTACTCAATTATGCTGAGTCTTAACTGAAATTCATGATAACACTTCTCTACCCACCCTCCCCTCTCCCGCCCCCCTCCCCCTCTCCCTCCCCCACCACCTCCCTCCCTCCCCCCATCCCTCCCCCACCACCCTCTCCCTCTCCCTCCTCCCTCTCTCACCCCCCCTCCCTCTCTCACCCCCTCCCTCCCCCTCTCCCTCCTCCCTCTCTCACCCCCCTTCCCTCTCTCACCCCCTCCCTCCCCCTCTCCCTCCTCCCTCCCTCCCCCACCACCTCCCCCACCACCTCCCTCTCTCACCCCCTCCCTCCCCCTCTCCCTCCTCCCCCCCCTTCCCTCCCCCTCTCCCTCCTCCCTCTCACTGGGAAGAAAGAAGGGAGGGAGGATCCAGAACAGCTGAGGCGGTTGGCTGGTTGCTAACCAACCAGTTCAACAGGAACAACTAGACAAGCAGAGGGAAGAGAGTACACATGGAGGATGGAGACATTGATAAAGCACATTCCAGAAACCTTGCTCCTTACATAATTAACTAGTTAACACTTTACTGTAAGTTTCTCTGTACCACTTTACTGTAAGTTGCTCTGTAACACTTTACTGTAAGTTTCTCTGTAACACTTTACTGTAAGTTGCTCTGTAACACTTTACTGTAAGTTTCTCTGTAACACTTTACTGTAAGTTGCTCTGTAACACTTTACTGTAAGTTTCTCTGTAACACTTTCCAGTAAGTTGCTCTGTAACACTTTACTGTAAGTTTCTCTGTAACACTTTCCATTAAGATGCTCTGTAACACGTTCCATTAAGTTGCTCTGTAACACTTTCCATTAAGTTGCTCTGTAACACTTTCCATTAAGTTGCTCTGTAACACTTTACAGTAAGTTGCTCTGTAACACTTTCCATTAAGTTGCTCTGTAACACTTTACAGTAAGTTTCTCTGTAACACGTTCCATTAAGTTGCTCTGTAACACTTTCCATTAAGTTGCTCTGTAACACTTTACAGTAAGATGCTCTGTAACACTTTACAGAAAGATGCTCTGTAACACTTCCATTAAGTTGCTCTGTAACACTTTACAGAAAGATGCTCTGTAACACTTTCCATTAAGTTTCTCTGTAACACTTTACAGTAAGTTGCTCTGTAACACTTTCCATTAAGTTTCTCTGTAACACTTTACAGTAAGTTGCTCTGTAACACTTTCCATTAAGTTTCTCTGTAACACTTTACAGTAAGTTGCTCTGTAACACTTTCCATTAAGTTGCTCTGTAACACTTCCATTAAGTCGCTCTGTAACACTTTCCATTAAGATGCTCTGTAACACTTCCAGTAAGTCGCTCTGTAACACTTTCCATTAAGTTTCTCTGTAACACGTTCCATTAAGTTGCTCTGTAACACTTTACAGTAAGTTGCTCTGTAACACTTTACAGTAAGTTGCTCTGTAACACTTTCCATTAAGTTTCTCTGTAACACTTTACAGTAAGTTGCTCTGTAACACGTTCCATTAAGTTGCTCTGTAACACGTTCCATTAAGTTGCTCTGTAACATGTTCCATTAAGTTGCTCTGTAACACGTTCCATTAAGTTGCTCTGTAACACGTTCCATTAAGTTGCTCTGTAACACGTTCCATTAAGTTGCTCTGTAACACGTTCCATTAAGTTGCTCTGTAACACGTTCCATTAAGTTGCTCTGTAACACGTTCCATTAAGTTGCTCTGTAACACTTTACAGTAAGTTGCTCTGTAACACTTTCCATTAAGTTGCTCTGTAACACTTTACAGTAAGTTGCTCTGTAACACTTTACAGTAAGTTGCTCTGTAACACGTTCCATTAAGTTGCTCTGTAACACTTTCCATTAAGTTGCTCTGTAACACTTTACTGTAAGTTGCTCTGTAACACTTTACAGAAAGATGCTCTGTAACACTTCCATTAAGTTGCACTGTAACACTTTACAGAAAGATGCTCTGTAACACTTTACAGTAAGTTTCTCTGTAACACGTTCCATTAAGTTGCTCTGTAACACTTCCATTAAGTTGCTCTGTAACACTTTACAGTAAGTTGCTCTGTAACACTTTACAGTAAGTTGCTCTGTAACACGTTCCATTAAGTTTCTCTGTAACACTTTCCATTAAGTTGCTCTGTAACACGTTCCATTAAGTTTCTCTGTAACACTTTCCATTAAGTTGCTCTGTAACATGTTCCATTTAGTTGCTCTGTAACACTTTACTGTAAGTTGCTCTCATACAGTGGTAGTAAACTAGTAATAACTACAACTCATGTACTCACATACATTCACTTAGTGACCCAATATACACACTAGAACTCTAGAAACAGAACATATATATATATATATATACAGGTTATATGACTATGCAACACCTCTCATGTTCACCATGTAGCCTACACAACTATATAGGCCCTGTATCAGATCCTCCAATACTGTACATTCCTTGTCCATTATAAACTGTACACATTGATCCCTTCACAATAGAGAAAGCAGAGCTAACTCTCTCTCCCTGGTGTTGGTAAAGCAGGGCCTCTACGTGGTAAGACAACACCTCAGTGTTCCCATGCCCCTAGTCTCTCTTTACAGCAATCAATCTCCGACCCATGCTCATCTTTACCTGCAAGTCGGTCTTGCTCCTTCAACCTGCCAGGGACTCACATTAATTATTTGCCGAGGATACTGAAGGCATTTGAGAGCGCACTTTCTCTCTGTGTCTCGGTGTCTCTTTCTGTCTCGGTGCCTCTCATGTGTCTCTGTGTCAGTCTCTGTTTCTATCTCCCTTTCTCTGTTTGCATTGTCAGAATATACCATGTGCCGGTAGGACATGAAGATACTTTGGCACATGATGTGTTGGTTATCTAGTCCTTCTAATAAAGTAACTGTAGCCTGTACTCGTAAATGTCACTGACGTTCTCATTAAACAGGTAAAACAACTTACAACCAGAAACACACAACAATGGTCTCCATGAGAGGTGCTGGGATTGCAACCCTCACCATTCTTTATTCAGGACTTGTTGCCAACAACATATGGGGCAGTTATATGGTGAGCAGGGGTAGTTATAGACCTATGGTAATGGGTGAATATGGAGGCATGTTCACAGGGGCCTCCTTTTCTTTTGATCTTAGGACCAATATTTCAACCATTATTAACCAAATCACCATCATAAAGTGTATACATTTAGGAAATAAGACAATGCCTTTTCCATAAACACACACTTTATTGCAGTCACCAGAGTGACTGAACCAGTCCTGTTTCATGCAGTGACTTAACTAGATCCTGTCCAGGGCATTGAGGACAAACATGCATGCAAGGAACACGCTGTACAAGTTCAAACTATATGGCACTACAATATATATGTATTGACAGAATGGACAAAGTGACATGTTTCAGTTAATTAAGTGCAATAAATTGTCTTCATGAGAGCATGAGTGAAGAGAAAATTAGACCATACAATAACAAGAAATAGTGCGTAATGACGATCAAGTAGTGCATAATGACGCACCATGCATATGCTACAGCCATATGGCTCTGGCTTTGTGGGCTATGCCAATATAATCCAAGGAAGTGAGGCAGCTACCATTGCCATCAATGTGAATATCACAAGCAGAACGACCAAGCAACGTCCCGTTGTGCAAATCCTGATGCGCCGTCTCCTGCGGTTGGGTTGGGGAACAACAGGCATAGTGTCCAGGCTAACCGCATCTTCATCAGCCATGGGTCGGCCCTGGGCACTGATGATGAAAATCTGAGAGTTTCTGTGGTCGGGACTGATCAGTGATAGTATCCTTCGACTCCTGCATCTCTCTGAAATCCACCTAAAGCGTCTCACAATCCAGCTCAGTCCACTTGAATCAGACGGTGAGCTACTATGCCCTGACGCGCGCCGTGCTTCATGGTGATGCTGTGGGTTACCAGGTTCTGGTGGAGGGACAGGGACCTTCAAGGTCTGCCCGCCTCCTTCCTCGGCCTCTTTCCCCGGGGCGAGAGGAACCCCAACCTCCTGTTGCTTCTTGATGAAAGTCAGGTGTCGGCAGACGGGACAGATGATGGTGTCTCTGATGACGCTGTCCCTGTTGATACTGACCAAGGTTTTGACCAGACAGTCGTGGCAGAAAACGTGTCCGCAGCTCAGGGTCCTCTCCGTGCAGGAGAGACTATCATAACACACGGGACACTCTGAGTCCTCCTGGCTTTGCGAGTCCCCTTCCTCCGCTTGATGTCCGTCTAATGGTGTCATCCTGGAGCCTTTACGCGCTGCCTGGCAGTGCTATTCACACCAGTGGTGCACCGTGGAATCACCAATAATCCTAATAACAGCTGTTGGCGACACCTCGGGATTTGATTATAGTTCCAACAGCGAGAATAATGCTGATTTCAATAGGCTATGATCCCGAACATACCTGCCTGAAGGTCTGTTGGACTGGCTGAGTGAAACCAAAGCACGTGCCACTCCTCCCGTACAGGGCAGTGTCTCCCTCTCAGGGAGGGCTGTCATCTATACCCATAGACTACACCTGTGTGACTCGCTGCTCTTCTGGTGCGTTCAGTTTCCCCAGCCAAACAGGATTTGGAATGTTTGAGAAAGAACACTGCAAATGTAATTCCAGTGACAGTCATGTCCCACCATCCTCCAAACCATGCAGTTTGACCCACAGAACAGATAAGCTATGTGTTATTGAGGTTGACTTCATAGAAATGCCTTGTAATTAATTTGATATTGGTGCACACCCTTGCGAAAAAGATGCAGTTAAAGTGAGTATAATTGCAGTATGCTGCAAATACTGTGTACCAAATAACACAGTTCTTCCACTGCAGTAATTTTTCCAGTGCATCTGCAGTTAGTTACACTGCAGTATATCTCACTGCAGTTATTCTGCAATTACTGCGTCCAAAATACCAGAGTCAAATACACGTTTACTGCAGTTTAAAAACTGCAACACTTTTTTGTAAGGGCATTGCCAATAAGCTAAACATAGAAGAAATACTGGCCCACTGAATACAACAACATTTTGGCTATATCCACTCAAATACGAAATACGAAATACATAGTAGCAACACGCTACCATGGGAAGTGCAGTATTGCTACAACTAGTAACCTATTAAATTATTTTCTAGGCTGCCTGGAATGAGGACTTGATAGCCCCTATGCGGCCTCTATAGAGGCTACTGCCTACACATCATCAGACTTCACTGCATTAGTAATTTCTCAGCATAATAGCGCCACCTTGTGTTCAGCACGAGGCAAATCAGAGGTCCAACCCTGGAGCGTCACATTTGACGTACGTATGATTTCATCACGTGCCACCGCCTCGGAAGCTACGTTACTTCCGAGAGTCGCGTTGGCGTTTTCTAAATACAGACAGACAGTTCGATGAAGACAGTCCAGGTCAAAAGATGTGGCGACTGTAACTGAATCTGGATACAGACACACGGATTGGACATGCCCAGGTAAGGACATTGATTTACGTTGGTTACTTTACCAAAAGCTAGCTAGCTGGTTAACCTGTGTTTTCGACTTTAGCAGGCTTTGAACGACGAGCAGCCAGCGGCTCACCAAACCCGTGACAGCTGAAAATAGGTTGTTGAACTTGCCGTTTGGTGCCATATTAGTCTTGCTAGCTAATAATTATGTATTTGATTTAGCGACACTGTGAAATTGACGAGCTAATGGTTTCCTTTTCTGGCTTACTAGTTACACATGTTTTACTGTGTGGAAACAAACAGTCAGTATCAGACAGTGTTGACATTCTGTATTTTCTGGTAGATGGATTCGTATGACAAGCAAAAAAGCCGGTTACTACTAACGTTACTAGCCGGTCTCAGCCCTGGAACCAGTTAGAGGTGATTAACGTTAGGACTGAGTGATTACCGGTCTCGTTGCCTGTGGATACCACGTCCTATTTATTCTGCCTCACCTTGTCCTTCACTGACCGTACATGGTCAGCCGACTACAGTAAAATACATCTTAGCTAATGTAATAATGTGGCATTTAACCTAGAATGTTTCTTGCCACCAAATTTTCAGGAAATGTAAATGTTGTTTATCATCAGGGGTGGATGTGTTTTAATTCTACATAGAGTAAAAATGTCACCTCAACTGTAGCTACAGCTTTGTCCTGTGGAGTCTAAGCTGCTGCTGTGAAAGCCAATGTAATGGTGGTAGCCACATGCAGTTAGCTAGTATAAAAACGGTCTAAGATCTCTACCAAATAGGGCATTCCCCAGGGTCTCACAACCACCATTCCACCGAGACTGCACGTCACAACAGGCAGTATGTCTGGTCTGCTGCCCAACCTACCTATACACACAGCGGAGCCCTGAACCCTCAAATAGCCTCTCCCAGGCCTCTGGTGGAAGTGGGAGGATTTTAGTTGTCTGGAAATAACGTAACTCGCAGAGAATTTGGTGTGAGCCCGCGTAGTGCGTCACCCACTCTCACTCTGAGTAAACAGCCAGACAGAGAGATGTCATCTGCATCAGAGGGAAAGAGGAAGCCAAAAGGAGAGTGGACAGGAAAACGACAGACTCCACTACCTTCCTCTGTTGGCTAGTTAGCCTGCCCTGCTCTAAACCATGGGTAAATATAACCAGATGGTTCCTCTGCTGTTGGCTTGGTAGTAGAGTCTACATACTGCGGCCCAAATTGTAACCTATTCCCTATATAGTGTGCTTCTAGTAGTGCACTTAATAGTGAGAAGGTTGCCATTTGGGACACGAGCCCATGTGTTCTGCACACCAGGATGCCACCCAACATGCCTGCACTGGAATGGGTACAAAAACAGAGAAAAAAAATCTGTCTACCTTTTCCTGAAGCTGAGTCTTCTCTGCTGAAAATCACTGTCAGTGAGTGAACCTGGTAGTGTCTTTCATATCCTGTTTTGTTGTTTGTAAATGAACACAACACACTACTACTGCCAGCTGAGTGCAACCTAAAGATTAGTCTTATTTATCACCATGGAAACAACAGCTAGTCTGTTATTGAGACTCACATTCAAGTCTTTTGCTTCTCTGTGATAAAGGGATGAATGGAGAGACTTACGTTTTCAAACCTTCCTCTCTCATAGCTCTGACTGCGATTTCACCTCAGTGGATGTGTTGTTCACGTGGTAGCCTAATAACATTACATCATGTTGGCTATACTATCATTAGCTTAGTTCGGCTAAGTATAGCTAACATGATGATCTATCATTGGCCCAGTTCAGCTAAGTATAGCTAACATGATGATCTTTGCTGAACCATGCTAATGATTGTATAGCTAACATGATGATCTATCATTAGCCTAGTTCAGCTAAGGTCATCATGTTAGCTATACTATCATTAGCCTAGTTCAGCTAGTATCTTAGACTAGGCTATGTTGACAGTATCAAAACCAATCCTAGTTCAGCTAGTATCTTAGACTAGACTATGTTGACCGTATCAAAACCAATCCTAGTTCAGCTAGTATCTTAGACTAGACTATGTTGACAGTATCAAAACGAGTCTTCAGTAAACAATCCAGTTATGTGCCAGTAAATTGCATCACCATACTTCAGTCTCCACCTTGGTGTTGTTGACACTCTCCTCAGGCCCCCTCAGTTTCCTGAATGAGTCCCAGTAGTAGTGGTGTAACGACACAGTTTCCTGAGTGAGTCCCAGTGGTAGTGGTGTAACGACACAGTTTCCTGAGTGAGTCCCAGTGGTAGTGGTGTAACGACACAGTTTCCTGAGTGAGTCCCAGTAGTAGTGGTGTAACGACAGTTTCCTGAGTGAGTCCCAGTGGTAGTGGTGTAACGACACAGTTTCCTGAGTGAGTCCCAGTGGTAGTGGTGTAACGACACAGTTTCCTGAGTGAGTCCCAGTAGTAGTGGTGTAACGACACAGTTTTCTGAGTGAGTCCCAGTGGTAGTGGTGTAACGACACAGTTTCCTGAGTGAGTCCCAGTGGTAGTGGTGTAACGACACAGTTTCCTGAGTGAGTCCCAGTGGTAGTGGTGTAACGACACAGTTTCCTGAGTGAGTCCCAGTGGTAGTGTTGTAACGACACAGTTTCCTGAGTGAGTCCCAGTGGTAGTGGTGTAACGACACAGTTTCCTGAGTGAGTCCCAGTGGTAGTGGTGTAACGACAGTTTCCTGAGTGAGTCCCAGTGGTAGTGGTGTAACGACACAGTTTCCTGAGTGAGTCCCAGTAGTAGTGATGTAACGACACAGTTTCCTGAGCGAGTCCCAGTGGTAGTGGTGTAACGACACAGTTTCCTGAGCTCCATAACACCCGCACGCTCTGCATACCATACATACACCTAGAGTAATGTGCGAGAGAACAGCTATTCTCCCTTTGACCCCATGACCCCTGGGACCTGTCTAACTGACAGATGACTCTCCCTTGTTAACTGAATTAAAAGCCATTTGACATTCTGTTTAGCAGAGTGCAGTATAGAGGACGCTGCTGGTGTTGGGGTGGCTGACCAGACCACTAACCCATCCGTCTGTTAGAGTGTTGGCCTGCTGTTGGGGTGGCTGACCAGACCGCTAACCCATCCGTCTGTTAGAGTGCTGGCCTGCTGTTGGGGTGGCTGACCAGACCGCTAACCCATCCGTCTGTTAGAGTGTTGGCCTGCTGTTGGGGTGGCTGACCAGACCGCTAACCCATCCGTCTGTTAGAGTGTTGGCCTGCTGTTGGGGTGGCTGACCAGACCGCTAACCCATCCGTCTGTTAGAGTGTTGGCCTGCTGTTGGGGTGGCTGACCAGACCGCTAACCCATCCGTCTGTTAGAGTGCTGGCCTGCTGTTGGGGTGGCTGACCAGACCGCTAACCCATCCGTCTGTTAGAGTGTTGGCCTGCTGTTGGGGTGGCTGACCAGACCGCTAACCCATCCGTCTGTTAGAGTGTTGGCCTGCTGTTGGGGTGGCTGACCAGACCGCTAACCCATCCGTCTGTTAGAGTGTTGGCCTGCTGTTGGGGTGGCTGACCAGACCGCTAACCCATCCGTCTGTTAGAGTGTTGGCCTGCTGTTGGGGTGGCTGACCAGACCGCTGACCCATCCGTCTGTTAGAGTGTTGGCCTGCTGTTGGGGTGGCTGACCAGACCGCTGACCCATCCGTCTGTTAGAGTGTTGGCCTGCTGTTGGGGTGGCTGACCAGACCGCTAACCCATCTGTCTGTTAGAGTGTTGGCCTGCTGTTGGGGTGGCTGACCAGACTGCTAACCCATCCGTCTGTTAGAGTGCTGGCCTGCTGTTGGGGTGGCTGACCAGACCGCTGACCCATCCGTCTGTTAGAGTGTTGGCCTGCTGTTGGGGTGGCTGACCAGACCGCTGACCCATCCGTCTGTTAGAGTGTTGGCCTGCTGTTGGGGTGGCTGACCAGACCGCTAACCCATCTGTCTGTTAGAGTGTTGGCCTGCTGTTGGGGTGGCTGACCAGACTGCTAACCCATCCGTCTGTTAGAGTGCTGGCCTGCTGTTGGGGTGGCTGACCAGACCGCTAACCCATCCGTCTGTTAGAGTGCTGGCCTGCTGTTGGGGTGGCTGACCAGACCACTAACCCATCCGTCTGTTAGAGTGTTGGCCTGCTGTTGGGGTGGCTGACCAGACCGCTGACCCATCCGTCTGTTAGAGTGCTGGCCTGCTGTTGGGGTGGCTGACCAGACCGCTAACCCATCCGTCTGTTAGAGTGTTGGCCTGCTGTTGGGGTGGCTGACCAGACCACTAACCCATCCGTCTGTTAGAGTGTTGGCCTGCTGTTGCTGTTGGGGTGGCTGACCGCTGTGCTGACTCATCCGTCTGTAAAAGCTACAATATGTCACAAAGCTACACATTTTTGGGGTGGCTGACCAGACCGCTGACCCATCCGTCTGTTAGAGTGCTGGCCTGCTGTTGGGGTGGCTGACCAGACCGCTAACCCATCTGTCTGTTAGAGTGCTGGCCTGCTGTTGGTGTTGGGGTGGCTGACCAGACCGCTGACCCATCTGTCTGTTAGAGTGTTGGCCTGCTGTTGGGGTGGCTGACCAGACCGCTAACCCATCTGTCTGTTAGAGTGCTGGCCTGCTGTTGGTGTTGGGGTGGCTGACCAGACCGCTGACCCATCTGTCTGTTAGAGTGTTGGCCTGCTGTTGGGGTGGCTGACCAGACCGCTAACCCATCCGTCTGTTAGAGTGCTGGCCTGCTGTTGGGGTGGCTGACCAGACCACTAACCCATCCGTCTGTTAGAGTGTTGGCCTGCTGTTGGGGTGGCTGACCAGACCGCTAACCCATCCGTCTGTTAGAGTGCTGGCCTGCTGTTGGTGTTGGGGTGGCTGACCGCTGTGCTGACTCATCCGTCTGTAAAAGCTACAATATGTCACAAAGCTACACATTTTTGGGGGGGCGACCTGACCAAATTCATATAGAAATGTGAGTTATAGATCTGTCATTCCCGTTGAAAGCAAGTCTAAGAAGCAGTAGGTCTGTTCTATCTGTGCTATTTCTATGGTTCCTGTTCTGAATTAACGTTTATGCGTCTTTTACTTTCGGTTTTGTACACCAGCTTCAAACAGCTGAATATACAATATTTTTGCTTACAGAAAATATATTTCACAGCGGTTTAGACAGTACAATGATTCTCTACACAATGACTGCTTGTTTCGTCACATAAACTGAAATTAGGCGAACTATTAGAATTTTAGCAACCAGGAAGTGGAGGAGCGAGTTCTGCACAGTGTAACTTTAGTGTTGGTGTTGGGACGGGTTGAAGCGACTGACCCATGCATGCTGGAAATCCCTCTAAACCAGAGATGATCACTAGTAGCCTTGCCTATTCCTGGAGCCACTGGGAGGGCTGGGGACTCCCTGCTGTTCAACAGCACACACACACTGGACCAAACAGACGCGTGGGGGTTTAATCACAGGGTAGACATCCTCCCTCTGCTGTGGCTTTGGCCCAACCACAGCTTCATTCATAACACTGCTGCTCAGGATTTCCACACTACTTCTGTTCCATGTGTTTATGATTGGCATTCAACACACACAATGGCCATGAATGGAAGTGAATGAAGCTTTTTTGAAAACATGTCCAGTCTGCTGTGGCCCATGTCAAACAAACAGGGTTAGAAGTTTTAATGAGGAGGCCCTGGTCTTTATGAAGGGGCTCTGGGGGGCCTACTGGGGGCATCCTACATCTCCTTACTGAGGAGTTGGCCTACCAAATGGCTGGTTGTCACCCAGGTGTTGCTGCTGGGTCACTGTATCAGGCCCTTGTTGTTAGAAGAGAGGTGGAGGGAGGCTGAATTGAAGTCAGTGGGTCTTGAATAACTGTGATGACAGCCAGCCAGACTCCTGACAGACAGCCAGGCCGCCTGAGCATAAGATTAAGAACTTAAAAAAAATAAAAAATAAATTGCAATGAATTAGTCTGCTACTTTTCTTGGGTAAGAATAAAGCCTATGTTTGGTTTTCTGCCATTCAAATGTTTCGACCTACTTTCAGGATACGTCTGCCTTTTAACTAGCTTCAGGTGACCATGTTGTTCTCCTCTTCAGGTTGTTCTACCATGGACACAGACATGATACCAACATTCACTTCAAAAGACCAGGAGATCGACTACTGGAAGGCCTTGTCCCTCAGGTATAAGAGCAGGTATGTTCATGTCAACTGATCTAGGCTACTCGTAGCTCAGTTAACTAAATCATTGATTTCTACATGGTCAAACATTGAGTTTCAGAAGATTAGACTCAGCAGTTTGTCGTTGTATCTGTTGAACTACTCTCCTCTACATACATGTTCCAAATTGAAACTCAAGCTAGGCACAGTCTTTCACTTTGACGTCTTCTCAGTAATATAATTATACCTGACCAGAAAACCACATGGCTTGCTCTCGGCTCTGTTACATAAAGCAAGGCTTTTATGTTTGCTCATAACGGCTGGAAGATGAATAACAAGGTTATGTCATAACAGTCATGTGATCATCTGACACATGGCCTGTTCCTCTATAGGCCTTTGTTAACGTTACCATCGACACAGGAAGCAATGGATTCATTGGCCTAAATTAGGCCGAGTAAGTTTAGGTCTAGTTGTTCTTAGTGCTGGGTAGTCATCATTAGTGCACACCGTAGCAAAACGTGTTGTAATGGAACACATTTGCAAGGAAAATGTGTATTTCTTATTGTACTGGTTCAGGTAGTAGCCTACCTCCCCGTTTCAGTCCCTTTTCTTCCTTTTGGTTTCTATTGAATATGACTCTGTCTCTTTTACAGATATCCTATATCCAGCAGGGTGTTCTAGAACAGATATCCTATATCCAGCAGGGTGTTCTAGAACAGATATCCTATATCCAGCAGGGTGTTCTAGAACAGATATCCTATATCCAGCAGGGTGTTCTAGAACAGATATCCTATATCCAGCAGGGTGTTCTAGAACAGATATCCTATATCCAGCAGGGTGTTCTAGAACAGATATCCTATATCCAGCAGGGTGTTCTAGAACAGATATCCTATATCCAGCAGGGTGTTCTAGAACAGATATCCTATATCCAGCAGGGTGTTCTAGAACAGATATCCTATATCCAGCAGGGTGTTCTAGAACAGATAGCCTATATCTAGCAGGGTGTTCTAGAACACATATAGCCTATATCTAGCAGGGTGTTCTAGAACACATATAGCCTATATCTAGCAGGGTGTTCTAGAACACATATAGCCTATATCTGGCAGGGTGTTCTAGAACACGTATAGCCTATATCTGGCAGGGTGTTCTAGAACACGTATAGCCTATATCCGGCAGGGTGTTCTAGAACACGTATAGCCTATATCCGGCAGGGTGTTCTAGAACACGTATAGCCTATATCCGGCAGGGTGTTCTAGAACACGTATAGCCTATATCCGGCAGGGTGTTCTAGAACACGTATAGCCTATATCCGGCAGGGTGTTCTAGAACACGTATAGCCTATATCCGGCAGGGTGTTCTAGAACACGTATAGCCTATATCCGGCAGGGTGTTCTAGAACACGTATAGCCTATATCCGGCAGGGTGTTCTAGAACACGTATAGCCTATATCCGGCAGGGTGTTCTAGAACACGTATAGCCTATATCCGGCAGGGTGTTCTAGATCAACATGATACAGGTCTACATTATTAACTATGTTACTAGATCAACATGATACAGGTCTACAGTCCTGCACATGTTCAGGTGGTTCTGTTTTCCCAGGCTCTGTAGAACCAGACCCTGTCAGTGTTGACATAACACATTCTAGAGTATAGGCCTAGTGTGTGTCCCAGATGGCACTGCTACGCTACACACACACACACACAATAACATACACACACAAATCATTTTATATTCTAACTTACGCCTATTTAGCACACAACATGCGCGCTATGCACACACACACGTACACATGGATTTTGTATTGTAGAGTAGTGACCTGAGTGAACACACTTAATGTGTTGCGAAATCTGGTGTGTAATGTGATGTTTTTTATTGTATATAACCGCCTTAATGTTGCTGGACCCCAGGAAGAGTAGCTGCTGCCTTGGCAGGAATTAATGAGGATCCATAATAAACCCCAGGAAGAGTAGCTGCTGCCTTGGCAGGAATTAATGAGGATCCATAATAAACCCCAGGAAGAGTAGCTGCTGCCTTGGCCGGAACTAATAGGGTTCCATAATAAACCCCAGGAAGAGTAGCTGCTGCCTTGGCAGGAATTAATGAGGATCCATAATAAACCCCAGGAAGAGTAGCTGCTGCCTTGGCAGGAATGAATGAGGATCCATAATAAACCCCAGGAAGAGTAGCTGCTGCCTTGGCCGGAACTAATAGGATCCATAATAAACCCCAGGAAGAGTAGCTGCTGCCTTGGCAGGAACTAATGGGGATCCATAATAAATACAAATCCTTGTTTGTACACAGAGGTATTTTGGTCATATTGTCTGAAAACAGTGATGTTGTCAGAGCCAGAGGGAAGGTAACCGAAGTCAGTCCAGTCAGAGCCATAGCTGAACAGGGCTGTTCTGTGGCCAAACTGGCCATGTGTGCTTCTGGTACGGTAACTATGTGTGTTTTTGGTGCGGTAACTATGTGTGCTTCTGGTACGGTAACTGTGTGTGCTTCTGGTACAGTAACTGTGTTTTTGGTGCGGTAACTGTGTGTGCTTCTGGTACGGTAACTATGTGTGGAATGAGCAGGGAAACCCAGTGAGGCCAAGGATGGAGCAGTGGCTGCTGGTTAACTGACCCCAGAGCTGACGAACCCTGTTAATGTGTGTGTGTCACTCAGACCTTTTCAGTTCAAGGGTCATCCCTGGTCAGTGGAACTATGTATCTGTAACCTGGTCCCAGATCTGTTTGTGCTATCATCTCAACTCCTTGTCATGCCAGACAGTGGTCCTTTGTAGCTCAGTTGGTAGAGCATGGCACTTGTAATGCCATCGTAGTGGGTTTGATTCCCGGGACCACCCATATGTAAAATATATGCACACATGACTGTAAATCACTTGGGATTAAAACGTCTGCTAAATGGCATGTTATTATTTGATAGTACAAACAGATCTTGGTCCAGGCTAACATATCTGGCTACCAGATTAGTATACCATGCCCTAGGTTCTCACACCTTAACCAACCATTCTAATTCAATTCAGTGGAGCCACCTGACTGAATGAATGGCATGGAAAGTCTGCATTCATTCAGCTCTAGCATGGCATTGGCCTTTGTCATGACAGATGAGTCAGGGGCCATGCAGGACCATTCTAGTTGCATTACATCTATGACCAGACAGATAGTAAGTTCTAGGTGTTTTATGTCTATGGACAGACAGATGATATACTGATATACAGCCACATGGGACAAGAGAAAGTGCTATGCTACAATCCAGGAGTCCAGGCCTTTCAGCTAGGCCTATCCGTAGATATTACTGGATTGTATTACTAGGTTGTATCTAGCACTTTATGACAGAGACAGTACCTCAGGTCTGATAGAGCTTTAAGACGGTACCTCAGGTCTGATAGAGCTTTATGACAGACGGTACCTCAGTAGGTCTGATAAAGCTTTAAGACAGTACCTCAGGTCTGATAGAGCTTTAAGACAGTACCTCAGGTCTGGTAGAGCTTTGAGACCTCAGCAGGTGTTTGTCATTAGCTGATACAGATGGCTCCTATATGCCTGCTGCTCTTCCGTGTGTTCTGAGAGGGGTGAGGGGTCAAGGGATCTGGAGACAGGATATTATGAGTTAAAAGACCGGGTGTGTTCAGACATGTTCCACTGACCACACAGGATAGGTCTGTCTGACTGTCCAGGGGATGTGACAACCACTCATTAGTACCACAATTAATCATTAAATAACAGTCCCTCCCGTGTGTCCTCCAGCTACCATGAGGCCCAGGAGGAGTTGCTGGAGAGACAGTGTGGTAGTGTGTGACTGTGTGTAACAGTCCGTTCTCTCCCGTGTCTTCCTCAGTTACCATGAGGCCCAGGAGGAGTTGCTGGAGTTCCAGGAAGGGAGCAGAGAGCTGGAGGCAGAGTTAGAGGCCCAGCTAGGACAGGCTGAACACCGCCTCAGAGACCTGCACACAGAGAACCAAAGACTGAAGAGCGAGTTGGACAACCTCAAGGTAACATACGCAGGAACGGACACACACACACACACACACACACACACACACACACACACACACACACACACACACACACACACACACACACACACACACACACACACACACACACACACACACACACACACACACACACACACACACACATACAGAGGGGTTAGAACCAAACACTGAAGTGCGAGCTGGATAACCTCAAGGTAAATGTTGTACCTCTTGGTGTTGGATTTTAACAAATATGTGAAACGGTTGGGGATTCGGTTCGGCAAACACTGTTCCTGGGGATTTGGTTCGGCAAACACTGTTCCTGGGGATTTGGTTCGGCAAACACTGTTCCTGAGGATTTGGTTCGGCAAACACTGTTCCTGGGGATTTGGTTCGGCAAACACTGTTCCTGAGGATTTGGTTCGGCAAACACTGTTCCTGAGGATTTGGTTCGGCAAACACTGTTCCTGGGGATTCGGTTCAGCAAACACTGTTCCTGAGGATTCGGTTCAGCAAACACTGTTCCTGAGGATTCGGTTCAGCAAACACTGTTCCTGGGGATTCGGTTCGGCAAACACTGTTCCTGAGGATTTGGTTCGGCAAACACTGTTCCTGAGGATTCGGTTCAGCAAACACTGTTCCTGAGGATTCGGTTCGGCAAACACTGTTCCTGGGGATTCGGTTCGGCAATCACTGTTCCTGGGGATTCGGTTCGGCAATCACTGTTCCTGGGGATTCGGTTCGGTAATCACTGTTCCTGGGGATTCGGTTCGGCAATCACTGTTCCTGGGGATTCGGTTCGGCAATCACTGTTCCTGGGGATTCGGTTCGGTAAACACTGTTCCTGGGGATTCGGTTCGGCAATCACTGTTCCTGGGGATTCGGTTCGGTAATCACTGTTCCTGGGGATTCGGTTCGGCAATCACTGTTCCTGGGGATTCGGTTCGGTAATCACTGTTCCTGGGGATTCGGTTCGGTAAACACTGTTCCTGGGGATTCGGTTCGGTAAACACTGTTCCTGGGGATTCGGTTCGGTAAACACTGGATTACGGTTCCGGAACATCAGTTGACGTCAGCCATTCACCAGGGACTGGAAACAGGAAACAGGAAACAGGGAACAGGGCTCAACCACTACATCTGGATGTCAGAGTAAAGCCACTCCTGGATGTCCCTGCTGCCTGCCAGAGAGAGAGAGCTGCTTGTGTTGGCTGGCTGACCAGCATATCACTGGTTAGATCACTAGTGCTGGCCAGCTATATCACTAACCAGGATGTAGATCACTGGGATAATAGAACATGATGCTAACCAGGATGTAGATCACTGGGATAATAGAACATGATGCTAACCAGGATGTAGATCACTGAGATAATAGAACATGATGCTAACCAGGATGTAATGCACTGAGATAATAGAACATGATGCTAACCAGGATGTAGATCACTGGGATAATAGAACATGATGCTAACCAGGATGTAGATCACTGGGATAATAGAACATGATGCTAACCAGGATGTAGATCACTGGGATAATAGAACATGATGCTAACCAGGATGTAGATCACTGGGATAATAGAACATGATGCTAACCAGGGTGTAGATCACTGGGATAATAGAACATGATGCTAACCAGGATGTAGATCACTGGGATAATAGAACATGATGCTAACCAGGGTGTAGATCACTGGGATAATAGAACATGATGCTAACCAGGATGTAGATCACTGGGATAATAGAACATGATGCTAACCAGGATGTAGATCACTGGGATAATAGAACATGATGCTAACCAGGATGTAGATCACTGAGATAATAGAACATGATGCTAACCAGGATGTAGATCACTGGGATAATAGAACATGATGCTAACCAGGATGTAGATCACTGGGATAATAGAACATGATGCTAACCAGGATGTAGATCACTGGGATAATAGAACATGATGCTAACCAGGATGTAGATCACTGGGATAATAGAACATGATGCTAACCAGGATGTAGATCACTGGGATAATAGAACATGATGCTAACCAGGATGTAGATCACTGGGATAATAGAACATGATGTTGATCACTGAGATAATAGAACATGATGCTAACCAGGATGTAGATCACTGGGATAATAGAACATGATGCTAACCAGGGTGTAGATCACTGGGATAATAGAACATGATGCTAACCAGGATGTAGATCACTGGGATAATAGAACATGATGCTAACCAGGGTGTAGATCACTGGGATAATAGAACATGATGCTAACCAGGATGTAGATCACTGGGATAATAGAACATGATGCTAACCAGGATGTAGATCACTGGGATAATAGAACATGATGCTAACCAGGATGTAGATCACTGAGATAATAGAACATGATGCTAACCAGGATGTAGATCACTGGGATAATAGAACATGATGCTAACCAGGATGTAGATCACTGGGATAATAGAACATGATGCTAACCAGGATGTAGATCACTGGGATAATAGAACATGATGCTAACCAGGATGTAGATCACTGGGATAATAGAACATGATGCTAACCAGGATGTAGATCACTGGGATAATAGAACATGATGCTAACCAGGATGTAGATCACTGGGATAATAGAACATGATGTTGATCACTGAGATAATAGAACATGATGCTAACCAGGATGTAGATCACTGGGATAATAGAACATGATGCTAACCAGGATGTAGATCACTGGGATAATGGAACATGATGCTAACCAGGATGTAGATCACTGAGATAATAGAACATGATGCTAACCAGGATGTAGATCACTGGGATAATAGAACATGATGTTAACCAGGATGTAGATCACTGGGATAATAGAACATGATGCTAACCAGGATGTAGATCACTGGGATAATAGAACATGATGCTAACCAGGATGTAGATCACTGGGATAATAGAACATGATGCTAACCAGGATGTAGAGCACTGAGATTAAATAACACATGCTTCTTTATGGTGAGGTGCTGTCTTTCATGACCATTTCCTTCTGTCTGTGGGATAACCATATTCATGTGTGTTAGACAGCCTGTTAGACTACATATGGCAGCAACATGTGAGTGTGCAGTAGACTAGACTACAGTTCTATGATCGGGCCATGGAGGACTGTGATTCATGTGGGGGCCGGTGGGGCCGGGGGCCGGTGGAGCTGGCCTAGCCTTGCTGTTGACCCAGACCTTAGGTTGGCTTGATTCTGACACCTATGAGCCATTCTTCACCCCTCGCCAGAGAACAAAGGAGTTGTAGAGTCTATGAACACTGAGAATGTTAACATGAAGTTGGCATGTCAACACATTTACATTTACATTTAAGTCATTTAGCAGACGCTCTTATCCAGAGCGACTTACAAATTGGTGCATTCACCTTATGATATCCAGTGGAACAACCACTTTACAATAGTGCATCTCAGTCTTTTAAGGGGGAGGGGGGGGTTAGAAGGATTACTCCCTTCCACCTGTCACCTCGGTCATCAATGCAACCATCTCCACACACTCATTCCCTCTCTCTCTCTCCCCCCCCCCCCCCGCAGGAGCAGCAGTATGTTCAGAGCTATAAACAGGTCTATATGTTGTCTGAACGTTGTTCTCTCTCCCTGTAGGAGAAGTTGGAACAGCAGTATGCTCAGAGCTATAAGCAGGTCTATATGTTGTCTGAACGTTGTTCTCTCTCTCCCTGTAGGAGAAGTTGGAACAGCAGTATGCTCAGAGCTATAAGCAGGTCTATATGTTGTCTGAACGTTGTTCTCTCTCCCCCTGTAGGAGAAGTTGGAGCAGCAGAATGCTCAGAGCTATAAGCAGGTCTATATGTTGTCTGAACGTTGTTCTCTCTCCCCCTGTAGGAGAAGTTGGAACAGCAGTATGCTCAGAGCTATAAGCAGGTCTATATGTTGTCTGAACGTTGTTCTCTCTCCCCCTGTAGGAGAAGTTGGAGCAGCAGTATGCTCAGAGCTATAAGCAGGTCTCCATGTTAGAGGATGACCTGGGACAGACCAGAGGAATCAAGGAACAGCTTCATAAATACGTCAGAGAACTGGAGCAGGCCAACGATGACCTGGAGAGAGCCAAGAGGTCACTATATACCACAGTAGAACGTTACTAACACAGCCATTCAGATGTTTTGAGTTCCGGCCTCGGTTGTAGGCTAAGTGGATGCTGGCTGGTAGCTGTGCCTCAGTATCAAATGAATTGGTCACATACACATATTTAGCAGATGTCATTGTGGGTGTAGTGAAATGCTTGTAAAGAGAGTTACTCCACTCAGTGTTAACCCAGTTATCCAACCCACACACACACTGTACATTTTTCACCTGCTTCTGCTACTAACCGTTGTCCACCCCAACTCTTCTCCTCCTGCCTCCATCAGGGCGACCATCGTATCTCTGGAGGACTTTGAGGGTCGTCTGAACCAAGCCATAGAGAGGAATGCCTTCCTGGAGAGTGAGCTGGATGAGAAGGAGTCTCTACTGGAGTCAGTTCAGAGACTGAAGGATGAAGCCAGAGGTATGAAACACCTACCTCTATCTCAGACCTACCCTTTCTGTTATGGGTAATACTGCTGTATTAAGTCAGCTGGATGAGAAGGAGTCTACTGGTCTCAGTAGAGACTGAAGGATGAAGCCAGCGGTTTGGATGGGGGTAACCCCTAACTCCCTGCCCCCCCCCTAACTCCCTGTCCCCTACTAATCATGTGCTTGATGATAGTAGACCAGTGTAATCAGATGTAGTGATAGTACTGGAGTATATGAAATAGTTGGAGCTGTCTGGCTGGTACTTGAGGAGAGGGTTGTGAAACACTGCTCTATCCATTTGGTAGAATCATGTCTGTATTGGTGTGACTGATGCCTCAGACCTGAGACAGGAGCTGGCGGAGAGGGAGAAGACTGCAGATGGAATGTCATGTCTGTATTGGTGCTTGTATCTCATGTCTGTCTATCTGCCCCCCCCCCCCCCCCCCCAGATCTGAGACAGGAGATGGTGGTGAGGGAGAGGACTGCAGACAGGATGTCAGCCCCCAGCTCTCCTACCCTGGACATGGACAAGATGGACTCTGCTGTCCAGGCCTCCCTGTCCCTGCCTGTCACCCCTGTAGGGAAGGGCATGGAGCACCCGTTCATCAACCCTAAATCATCAGGTAGGTCAACAGCCGTGTCTTCTAACAGACCTGGGTGGAAATAATGTGTTCCTTGTCTTTCAAATACTTTACATGTGCTTTATTGAGCTTGCCGGGTGCAATGGAAGAGTGCCTGGAGGGACTTTTGAGAGTCTCAATTAAATGCTCAGTGTTTTGAAAGTATATAAATACTATTTGAACCCAGGTCTGTTATTTAGTTCCTTCAGTTTTGGTGCTGTACCTCTGTGTGAAACAGTTTCTAGATATCTGTCATGTACTAAACACTCTCTCCTCTCTCTCCTCTCTCTCCTCTCTCTCCTCTCTCTCTCCTCTCTCTCTCCTCTCTCTCTCCTCTCTCTCTTCTCTCTCTCTTCTCTCTCTTCTCTCTCTCTTCTCTCTCTCTTCTCTCTCTTCTCTCTCTCTCCTCTCTCTCTCCTCTCTCTCTCTCTCCTCTCTCTCCTCTCTCTCTCCTCTCTCTCCTCTCTCTCTTCTCTCTCTTCTCTCTCTCTCTCTCTCTCTCTCTCCTCTCTCTCTCCTCTCTCTCTCCTCTCTCTCTCTCTCCTCTCTCCTCTCTCTCCTCTCTCTCCTCTCTCCTCTCTCTCCTCTCTCTCTCTCCTCTCTCTCTCCTCTCTCTCCTCTCTCTCTCCTCTCTCTCTCCTCTCTCTCCTCTCTCTCCTCTCTCTCCTCTCTCTCTCTCTCCTCTCTCTCCTCTCTCTCCTCTCTCTCCTCTCTCTCCTCTCTCTCTCTCTCTCTCTCTCCTCTCTCTCCTCTCTCTCCCCTCTCTCTCCTCTCTCTCCTCTCTCTCCTCTCTCTCTTCTCTCTCTTCTCTCTCTTCTCTCTCTTCTCTCTCTTCTCTCTCTCTCTCTCTCTCTCTCTCTCTCCTCTCCTCTCCTCTCCTCTCCTCTCTCTCTCCTCTCTCTCTCCTCTCTCTCTTCTCTCTCTCTTCTCTCTCTCCTCTCTCTACAGTGTTAACAAATGGCTGTGGGCCTGGCGGCTCACCTCTGACCCCATCAGCAAGAATCTCTGCTCTTAATATCGTTGGGGACCTTCTTAGAAAAGTGGGGGTAAATATCAGACTTTTGTTTCTTGTAGCAATGTTTTCCATTGCTATGTATCCATCGTCTGAAGCTAATGTTGACGACAAAACATTATGAACACTCTTCTTGAGTGAACCCAACAGTTTGGCTTCCGTCTCCTCTCTTGACAGCAGAGTATATTGGAATGGTGTCTGTGACCTGAATTAAAGGTTAAAGGTTACAACAGAATCCACAGCTTGTGATTAGTCTAATGTAGGCCATGTTTGTCTGTCCTTAGGCGCTGGAGTCCAAGCTAGCTGCATGTAGGAACTTTGCCAAGGACCAGGCGGTGAGGAAAACCTACTCCACGTCGTCCAGCAACATGATCACTGGGAACGGAAACCTCCTCAACAGCAACTCCACCAAGTTCTCCCACTCACTACACACCACCTACTACGACAAAACGTGAGTTCTGTCTCTCAGGACTATTCCTACTGGTCCATCTACCTCTCTGCTTGACTTCCTGTCTGCAGTGTTAGTGTGACTCACTCCGAGACAGTAGAAGAAGTGACAGGCTGAATGGACTCTCTCCCATTTTGAGTCAGAGTTGGTCTAACCAGAGTATGTAGAGAATACTCTCTTGTATTGTTTATTTCACTTTTGTATATTATCTACCTCACTTGCTTTGGCAATGTTAACACATGTTTCCCATGCCAATAAAGCCCCTTGAATTGAATTGAATTGAATACCCAAACAGCTTTCTATTTGATATTGTGAATGAACTAACTTCTGTCTTCGTGGTTTCTCTCTGTCTGGTGTCGTCCCCCACAGGGCTGTGAATGGACTGGACCCCAGCACCCTGACTGCCCTGGCGTCGCCCCGGACTGTCTCCCCTCCTGGCATGCTGCCTCTCACCGTTTAGCGTGGCCCCAACCTCTGTACAAGCTCCCCGCAGAACAAGGGTACCCCTCATCCTTCACCCCAACCTCACCCCCTCTGTCACCCCAAACCCCCACCCCAAATCTCTGTACAACTCCTGTACACCCCGCAGAACACTGAGAGGAGAGAACACTTGAAGAACCGTTACTGTGTGTGTGTGTGTGTGTGTGTGTGTGTGTGTAGGAGAGACACTTGACTGAATGATTGAAAAGGCCTCACTCACCTATGAGTGGGGTTGGATGCTGAGTGTGTTTGTGTGTATTTAACATACAGGCACATGCCTCTGCCTGAGCTGTTCTGTGGATGATGATGTGGATGATGTGTTGGTGACCTCTGTGCTCTGGAGTGTCTCCATTTTGGCTCCATCAGTTTATCAGTTTCACTCTATAACAGCTATATAACAGCAACTGTACCTGACAAAGGTCCCCAACGGACTGCAGCTTCCTTCCTCTTAACCTTTTATTTTCTTCTCTGAATGAATTGCACAATTACAAATAATGTATATTTACAGTGTTGTATTTAAAAATGAAAAGGGACTTTTTGCAAAGTTAGATGATTTCATCATTACTGTATGTATGCTTTAAGATGCAATATTTCCTGTTTGTTTGTGTTTATGTTATGGGGTCAGATGGAGGTGATGACCCTTAACCCCCATGTCCAGAAGAATGACTGAATTCACTTTTACTGTGTTCAGGCTGTGATCAGAACCATGTTCTCTTATTGGGCTGCATCTCAATAGTCTAGTTAATAGCCTCATCTCCTCATCTCAATAATCCAGTTAGTCTTGGAGAGAATGAGAAAACAGGACCGGTAAAAGCAATATGGATGATCTATCTCTACCAGAAATGAGCTTTCACCTGTAATTTCCTTCCCATCAGTGCAGAGGAGGGAAAGGAGAGAAGAAGAGGAAACCACTTTATACTATTGAGATGCACCCCCAAAGTCCGTATTGTCCTGGGTGTGGGCTGACCAGACAGAACAGGTCGGTCAGCTGGTGGACCATCTGTAGTCTGGTAGGGAGGGAGGGAGGGACCTCCCTGTTAAATAGCCTGGAAACATCGGCTGCTGTCCTCTTCATTAATGAAGTGAGGTCCGCTTCACCACAGACTGTACCGTGCTAATGGCACCCTATTCACTATCTAGTGCACTCCTTTTGACCAGGGACCATGGTGCTCTGGTCTAAGGTAATGCACTACATAGGAATAGAGTGTCATTTTGGACTCAGTCCTTCTTTATATAAGTCTTGGATGGATGGCCGGTGATGTTCAGGGAAAGACTAAGTCCTTACTACTTTATATAAGCCTTGGATGGATGACCGTGTATTTACATGAGGTTGGTACCGTGTTATATTAAATTAATCCTCTTTCCCTGATGCGTAACTAGTATCAGACAAAACTGTTGCTTATAGAAACAAACAAGTCAACCCTGAGCACAGCAGTGTGTCAGACAAAACTTATTCACATTGAGATATATATATACTGTACTGTGCACCTGTTGGTGGTTGAATCTCATCCAGCTAACACCCTGTCTACCATAACCTGCAGCAACAATAACCCAGCAGTCCAACCATCTAACAGGTAGGGTGAAGTTGCCTTAGATGCTGACCCTGGGTCAGTTTTTTCCTTTACCCCACTAATGGTTAAGTTTAGAATTGGGGAGGGGAAGCTGATCCTAGATCTGTACTTGGGGGAAACCTCACCCTAGAGCTACCTAACAGTGGGTCACGCTCATCCCTTTTTCTAGACTAGATCCTAGCCTGGTTAAACCAGACTTAATGTTGTGTTCACCATGAGGAGTGCTCAGTCTAGTTTTAATCGGGCTAAAAATGCTCATCTTTGACTAATATGCAAATTGTTATTGGTGACCATTTTGTCACGTTGGCTCCTGTCCTGTCGATGAAACGTTTGTAATAGAGAACCTCATAGAGAACTGACATGCCTCTTCCTGGTTTCTGTCGTTGATATTCACTAGTGATGTATTTTCCATCCCCCATTCTGTCTTATCTCCATCTGGGGTTAATAGTGCTCCCTCCTATCACAGCCTTAAATGAAAAGCCTTAAGGACAGTTTCCCAGACACAGATTAAAGCTGCAATAAATAGCTTTTTGGGTGCCCTGACCAAATTTACATAGAAATGTTATAGATCTGTTATTTTCATTGAAAGCAAGTCTAAGAAGATGGTAGATCTGTTATTTTTCTATGCTTCCGCATTTATAGTTTTGTTTTTTGGTTCTTTTACTTTGGATTTTGTACACCAGCTTCAAATCAGCTGAAAAATACAATGTTTTTGGTTATGGAAAATATATTTCACAGCGGTTTAGATGCTACAATGATTCTCTACACTATACTTGCTTGTTTTCTCACAAGTTGAAATTCGAATTCAAGCAACCAGGAAATGGCGGTGCGATATCTGCATAGTGCATCTTTTAAGCCTAGTCTTGGATTTAACACTTTCAATGGAGATTCTCCATTCAGAATGATTTAGAATCCAGCACTAGGCTTAATCTGTGTCTGGGAAACTTGTCCTAAAACTGTTCTAGAACTATCATTTTGGAGTGCTTGCTTACTCCCATGGTCTATGATGTCACCCACCTCTACCATGTCACTCTGTCAGCCTGTTGCTATGTCCCCATATATACAGGTTTGGAACTAAGCATTGTAACTCTGCCTAACAACACATTTGTACATACCAACGTTTGGCATTATTACAGTTCTATTTATTTCAGATGTCTTTATGGCATGTTTAAAATGAAGAACCTGAGTTTTACTATTGTACATCAGTCCAAGATCACATATGATGTACAATTGGTTGTCCAGTCTGTTCGATAAAACGAAATAAAGATATTGAAAAATAAGTACTGAAACGTTGTTGTACATCACTCAGGATGCAGCTTCTCATGAAGAAGTGAACCTAAAGGTAATGTTTTCCTGACTTGTTGGTTTGAGAGGATAGAAAGAGCCGTATTATAGGAGTTATCCTCCCACTGTTATTGGCTACAAACACACAATGCTGTCTCTTTCCAGATGGACACCCCCCCAACACACGTACTGTACAGATCTGCTGAACACACTGGGACAATTGCAACACAAATATATAAAGGGAAATGTCCAGAATAGTGTTGTCACAGTTATCAAATAAAATGTTCTTGTAAACAGGCTATTGGCATTCTGTGTTTGCGTGCAGTCTCTCTCTCGCGCTCGCGCTCTCGCTCTCAGTTAAAAGATTGATGCATAACCAGAGGAAGCGAGAGGGATAACAGAAATGTCTTCTCCAGCAGGTGGCGATGTTGCGTTTCTTTCGCTCACTAAGTGAGGAGATTTTGAATAAAGGTCAATGAGTGTCGAATTTGCTAAACATATATTTGAATTGATTATTTGCTACATGAGGTTTATTTTTTAATCAAATACTTGTTTCGTAATGCTTAGGTTAAGTGTACGGATATAATTAAGAAACGTGACATCTGGCAAACTTGAGAAAAAAACACTTTTGGAGTTGTCTCAAGATGGCTATGCATATTCATGATCTCGTGAACAAGTGATGAACAACAATGGACGTGACGGATAGAAGTCGTCACTACAGGTGTGATCATGCCTTACGTCAAAAGTTGCCTGAAGCTGATTGGAAAATGCTATGCCCTGACAAGTTATTCAGAAGAAAATTCTAGGGGACAGAGTCTAATTTACATAAGGTTGGTTAACTTACCAGTGTTGACCCTAAACAAACACATTTACAAACTACTTGTCTAAAGTGTTATTACATCCATGGTGTTATTGTTTTTACAGAAGCTTGTAAATCAATTAACCTGATAATGATCCACATCATATGGGTAGAAAAACTGTGTGGTATGCAGCAAAACAACTATATATATATTTTTGGGTCCATCCTGTTCTGATCTAATGAGATGGATGTAGGATCTTCTCCGACCTAGAATCTAGGCCTTTCCCAGTAATGAAGGACAGAAAGCATACTACATACTCTGGTTATATTTACGGAGAGCAATTTCCATTTAATAAGAAGTAGCGTCCATTTATTTATAATAATTGTGTTAATTATTGCTTTCCTCCGTGGAAAAATAGAATGTATAAAAATGGCAAATATACCGAAAGCAAAATCAAGCAGAGATTAACGACTAATTAACCATGTTAATCATTGCTGAAACATGCAAACTACAAACATGTAACCAGTTAAAGATAATGAATACATGACAATGAAATACAAATATATTTTATTAAAAACGATTCAGACAAAAGTGGCAAACAACGTGAGTGTGACGTAAAATCACTACTTTACGTACCCCAGGGCATTGTGAAGCAGAATGACGCTCGTAGGTACCCCGTCTAACTGGGAGTGGGGACAGACAATTGTAAATGGCTTTACTTTCATCAAAGTGCAGTACAGATTCACAGAATCCAGGCAATGTAAAAGCTAAACAAATTATTTTCTACTTCAGTCGTGCTTCTACAAAAACTACAGATATAACTGGGTGATCAATAAATCATGGGATTTATGTCAGTTGCTAGGTCTTAGCAGGTGAAGGATTCCTTGTCTAATGATTATGCCAGCTAGCTATGGCTCTATACAGAAGAATCGAGCTAACTTAAAAATAGCTTGCAAAATAACTTAGCTTGGATGCTTCTACACCTGTATTGCTTGCTGTTTGGGGTTTTAGGCTGGGTTTCTGTACAGCACTTTGAGATATCAGCTGATGTAAGAAGGGCTATATAAATACATTTGATTTGAGCATAATCGATTTCTGTAAATAGCATCAGACTACAAAGTTAGTTGTAGAAAACTCTTAATAACAGTGATTTGGACAATAGCTTTCAAAAACGTATTCCAAAGAAGAAAATAGCTTGCTACCTAGCCAGAAAATAAAGACATTTTAATTTACCCGCCTTGACAGCTGGGTTTTTATGTTGGACATGCGCAATCAGGACATACGCAAGCAGATTGCGCACGTCGTGTTTCGTAACAGGTTGTACCAGGAGCGTCACTGCGGGCAAGTGAGCGGACAGTTACAAAGCGCAGTCAAGCCTATAACATTGTTCTTCAGTTTCCTCCTGAATTTCTGTGTGCGAATACACAACACTTTACGGTATCGCGTGTTTTCTGGTAGGGAAACTTACGTAAATTAAACTTGAAAAGATCGGAGAAAAGTTTTCGAAGTTAGAGCACATTTTGTCATTTACTGTAAGGATCTGTTCAGAAAAGGTACAATAGTTTATCATGCAAATATGGTTTGAAAACTCTTGCTATGTGTAACGACGTAGCGATAGCCTACCCATTACCAAGCCCAAATAAGAAGTGCGAGTAATCTATGTTGTAATGACGTGTTATTCAGAAGTAAATGTTCACAGTAAATGTGTTGCATTGAGTATCCTGTATAGCCGCAACATGATTTCAGATAGATGCGCGTGCTGAAAGCAAGAACTGCTTTAGAAATTCGACGTACTTCTTATTAATGTGCGTGCGGGAAATCTGACACTTGTCATGTGCATGCTGAAAGCACATACGTTATCCAACTTCAGAATGTGCAGGTTCCTGTTTGATACTATTCATACTATTTGTACTGCAACCAATATTAGCTGATAACCCAATGCATTTCAATGGTCATCGACTTTCTAGATGGGTCATTCCACGAATAGAGTGCCTTTTGCTTTCCTTTGATATTTTACACAGGAATTGTGCGCCAATATTGAATTTAAAAAACCTGCTAAATAAAGTGCCTCTTAATAGAAACCACATGGGGAAAATTAATTAAATCAGATTTATAATATGAATTAAGACTTTCTAAAATGCCAATAATCTGCATTTGTACATGTCCCTTCTCATGTTTTTCTGACATGTAGGAAGAGTTTAAGCCAACATTTTTAACAAGGGTCTAAATGGATTCAGAACATAATAAATGGGGTCTTATTTTCATAGGTGACTGAGGCCATGTCAGCGGTGTGGATCAGCTCCTCACTACTGAGGTCCAGGGCATCTCACCTCAGACAGCTCAGTGTGTTCTCTAGAAGGGCTGTGTTACAACCTCTACAGGTGGTCTCCTCACTACAGAAGACACCTGGGAACCCAACCTGGCTCTGGTGCTGTAGGTAGGTCAGCTCTCTTGACATTGTCATACATAAACAGACTAGCTGGATTATTTCTCTGTCATTTTGCAAGTTGAGATTCCTTTCTAAAGCCCACCTTTGACATAGATTGTAGATGACATTTTGTCATTCAGACCTATAGAGCACACCACTAGTTGGGGTCAATCCCATTTCAATGTAGTCAATTACAGTCGCAGTGATCGCTATGATCCGTCAACTGTAGAGTATGGACCTGATGGCCTGTATGTGTCTTGACTAGTATTCAGACTGAGAACAGTGGAGAGGGGGAGAGAACAGCGGAGAGGGGTCCACTATGAAACCACAGTCAGGGAACACTACAGGAGGTTGGGTCTGAGATGAAGGGGGATTCCATCCAGAACCTTCTTGTGTTTCGAAAGAGACTACTGTCATGGATAAAGAACACCCTCACAGTCAACTCTACTGTCTGTAAACCAAACATATCCCTCTGTTTCTACTCCCTCTCTCTGTACCAACCCATCCCTCTGTCTGAGCGGCAGGTAGCCTAGTGGTTAAGAGCAATGGGCCAGTAAGCAAAAGGTCTCTGGTTTGAATCCCAGAGCCGACTAGGTGATACATCTATCGATGTGGCCTTGAGCAAGGCATTTAACCCTAATTGCTCCTTTAGGTCTCTCTGGATAAGAGCGTCTGCTAAATGACTAAAATGTAAATGTCTACTCCCTCTCTTTTTACCAACCCATCGCTCTCTGTTCCAACCCATCGCTCTCTGTGTACCAACCCATCGCTCTCTGTTCCAACCCATCGCTCTCTGTTCCAACCCATCGCTCTCTGTTCCAACCCATCGCTCTCTGTTCCAACCCATCGCTCTCTGTTCCAACCCATCGCTCTCTGTTCCAACCCATGTCTCTGTGTGTACCGACCCATGTCTCTGTCTGTACTGACCCATGTCTCTGTGTGTTTACTCCCTGTTTATCTCTCTCTGTATCAGACTTTGGTCAACTACAGTACATATGTCAAATACTTGAGCTGAATTTATTTGGTTGTGTCTACTGTAGTTTTCTTGGTACAATGGAACCAATTAAATAGTCCTTGATGTCCAAACTCCAAAGTGTTATCAAGTGCACCTTAAAACAGCTTCCAAGTATTTCCCACATGTATTTGACCCAGGTCTACTCTGTATACTGTTTACGTCTGTCCCTCAACAGGTCCCTCCATGTGGACAGTCCCCCCCGGGTCCCAGGTCTACTCTGTATACTGTTTACGTCTGTCCCTCAACAGATCCCTCCATGTGGACAGTCCCCCCCGGGTCCCAGGTCTACTCTGTATACTGTTTACGTCTGTCCCTCAACAGATCCCTCCATGTGGACAGTCCCCCCCTGGTCCCAGGTCTACTCTGTATACTGTTTACGTCTGTCCCTCAACAGATCCCTCCATGTGGACAGTCCCCCCCGGGTCCCAGGTCTACTCTGTATACTGTTTACGTCTGTCCATCAACAGATCCCTCCATGTGGACAGTCCCCCCTGGTCCCAGGTCTACTCTGTATACTGTTTACGTCTGTCCCTCAACAGATCCCTCCATGTGGACAGTCCCCCCCTGGTCCCAGGTCTACTCTGTATACTGTTTACGTCTGTCCCTCAACAGGTCCCTCCATGTGGACAGTCCCCCCTGGTCCCAGGTCTACTCTGTATACTGTTTACGTCTGTCCCTCAACAGATCCCTCCATGTGGACAGTCCCCCCCTGGTCCCAGGTCTACTCTGTATACTGTTTACGTCTGTCCCTCAACAGGTCCCTCCATGTGGACAGTCCCCCCCCATGGTCCCAGGTCTACTCTGTATACTGTTTACGTCTGTCCCTCAACAGATCCCTCCATGTGGACAGTCCCCCCCTGGTCCCAGGACAGAGCGTAAGCTACGTCCACGGGGCCTCCTCAGTGTCCCTGCTGGGCCAGACGGTGGGTCAGAGTCTTCAGGCTGCAGCCGACCGCTGGCCCCACAGAGAGGCCCTGGTCTTCCTGCAGGATGGAGTCCGTAAGACCTTCTCTCAGTTTCAGGAGGACGTAGGTCTTTCATCCACCCTCTCTTCTAATCTATTTCATCATATCTAGAGACCATTACTGTCAGGCCATTAACTCTGTTCAAAGCACATTCCGCAGGCCTATCTGTCAGTGCATTTGATTGGTGGTTTACCAAATAGTAACATAACTATTATCTGTCAGTGCATTTGATTGGTGGTTTACCAAATAGTAACATAACTATTATCTGTCAGTGCATTTGATTGGTGGTTTACCAAATAGTAACACAACTATTATGTGTCAGTGCATTTGATTGGTGGTTTACCAAATAGTAACATAACTATTATGTGTCAGTGCATTTGATTGGTGGTTTACCAAATAGTAACATAACTATTATGTGTCAGTGTATTGTTGGGAAACTATTGACTACCACTAGTTAAACATCTAAGCAGACAGATAGTAACATGTAGGAAATAGGGAAAATCTGTCCCTGAGGCCTGCTAACTAGGTCATCCATGGTGAAACACCCCGAGGCCTGCTAACTAGGTCATCCATGGTGAAACACCCCGAGGCCTGCTAACTAGGTCATCCATGGTGAAACACCCCGAGGCCTGCTAACTAGGTCATCCATGGTGAAACACCCCGAGGCCTGCTAACTAGGTCATCCATGGTGAAACACCCCGAGGACTGCTAACTAGGTCATCCATGGTGAAACATCCCGAGGCCTGCTAACTAGGTCATCCATGGTGAAACATCCCGAGGCCTGCTAACTAGGTCATCCATGGTGAAACACCCTGAGGCCTGCTAACTAGGTCATCCATGGTGAAACACCCTGAGGCCTGCTAACTAGGTCATCCATGGTGAAACAACAGAAACATAAACAGCTTTGTAATAATATATTCCATTACATTTCGACACATACTCATAAACACAAAGTGTAGAATGCCTTTACATATAGGGATATCATCCTGTATATTACTACCTGGGTCATGGTCTCCCTCCTCCCCAGGTTGACCAGGCTGCTGCAGGTCTCCTGGCCCTGGGTCTGAAGAGAGGGGACAGACTAGGAGTCTGGGGGCCCAACACATACCACTGGATCCTGTTTCAGTTCGCCACAGCCAAGGCTGGCATCATACTGGTGAAGATGTGATATTAGATTCTAAAATGAATATGTATTATCTGTTGGGATCTATTGTTCCTAATATTAAAGTATTGTTCTAATCTCTACAGGTGTCAATAAACCCAGCCTATCAGCTGAAGGAGCTGGAGTACACCCTGGGGAAGGTTTGTTCTTGTCCAGAACCGTGTTGATTTACACTTCCTGGATTGACTGAATGAATAGCTGATCCTGACCCTGGTGCTGTCTGTGTCCCACCCAGTTTAAGACCCAGATGTTCTGTCTGTCTCTGTAGGTGCAGTGTAAAGTTGTGGTGTGTCCCACCCAGTTTAAGACCCAGTGGTTCTGTCTGTCTCTGTAGGTGCAGTGTAAAGCTGTGGTGTCTCCCACCCAGTTTAAGACCCAGTGGTTCTGTCTGTCTCTGTAGGTGCAGTGTAAAGCTGTGGTGTGTCCCACCCAGTTTAAGACCCAGAGGTTCTGTGACACGCTGAGACAGATCTGCCCAGAGATGGACACAGCAGAGTCAGGGGTGTTTAGGAGCTCCAGGTATGTTAATATTTTACTACTGCATCATGACTGAGTTAACAGACAGGTATGTTAATATTTTACTACTGCATCATGACTGAGTTAACAGACAGGTATGTTAATATTTTACTACTGCATCATGACTGAGTTAACAGACAGGTATGTTAATATTGTACTATTGGACCATGAGTGAGTCAGCATACATATTGTACTACTGCATCATGACTGAATCAACAGACGTGTATGTTAATACTGTACTACTGCATCATAAAGTAAACCAGTAACTAGCAGGATAAACCAGTTATATACTAACATATAGCATAGGTCTACAGACAGTTACTGCAGACAGTTACTACAAATAGTTACTGTATAAGGGCAGCAGGTAGACTAGCGGTTAGAGTGTTGGGGCAGCAGGTAGACTAGCGGTTAGAGTGTAGGGGCGGCAGGTAGACTAGCGGTTAGAGTGTTGGGGCAGCAGGTAGACTAGCGGTTAGAGTGTAGGGGCGGCAGGTAGACTAGCGGTTAGAGTGTAGGGGCGGCAGGTAGACTAGCGGTTAGAGTGTAGGGGCGGCAGGTAGACTAGCGGTTAGAGTGTAGGGGCGGCAGGTAGACTAGCGGTTAGAGTGTTGGGGCAGCAGGTAGACTAGCGGTTAGAGTGTAGGGGCGGCAGGTAGACTAGCGGTTAGAGTGTAGGGGCGGCAGGTAGACTAGCGGTTAGAGTGTAGGGGCGGCAGGTAGACTAGCGGTTAGAGTGTAGGGGCGGCAGGTAGACTAGCGGTTAGAGTGTTGGGGCAGCAGGTAGACTAGTGGTTAGAGTGTAGGGGCAGCAGGTAGACTAGTGGTTAGAGTGTAGGGGCACTGCCCCTATCCGATGTATGTGACAATAAACCATTTTTGTTTTAATAACACTGCTATACACTCTCATGGCCCTAGCCTCCCTCCACAACCCTGGCATTACCTGGCTCATATCAAACACAGTAGAAGGGCTACACAGGAACTATGCTGGATTGACTCTGAATAAGAAATATTACCACCGGAGGATGTCTATTTACCTGTAACTGTAAATGGAACCTCATTATCTGTGTATGGTGGTGGTGACAGACAGGGACAGTAGAGGACCTAATGAAGGCTGTTACTGTAATGTTACTGTAATGTACCTGTCATTGTGTTACTGTAATGTACCTGTCATTGTGTTACTGTAATGTACCTGTCATTGTGTTACTGTAATGTACCTGTCATTGTGTTACTGTAATGTAACAATCATTGTGTTACTGTAATATTAACCGACTGTGTTCCTCCTGCCAGACTACCAGACCTGTGTATGGTGATTGTGACAGACAGCAGACAGACAGGGACTGTACATGTAGAGGATGTGATGCAGGCTGGAAGCAGACAGCACCACCAGGAGCTGCAGGACCTGCAGACCAAACTGTCCTTCGACGACCCCATCAACATACAGTTCACATCCGTGGGTATCCTGTTGAAAAGAAGTAGAAGAATACTTTACGCCTGATTTCCTGGACACAGATTAAGCCAAGTCTTGGACTAAGAAGCACTTTTCATAGTGATCTCCATTGGACCAGGCTTAATCTGTGTCTGGGAAATCAGCCCTTACACATCCCCACACCCGAGGTAATGGAAGAACAGGATCAGCTGCAGCGCCCCCTGGAGCAGTAATACTGTACTGCACAGCTCACATATCAATACATTATTATCAACACAGTGTGTCATTACCCTCACCTACACACAAAACACAACAGGTATTCATTGTTTATGTCTGAGTATTTAGTCTGTCTGTCTGATGTCTACTGGTCTGTAGGGAACAACAGTATTAGTCTGATGTCTACTGGTCTGTAGGGAACAACAGTATTAGTCTGATGTCTACTGGTCTGTAGGGAACAACAGTATTAGTCTGATGTATACTGGTCTGTAGGGAACAACAGTATTAGTCTGTCTGATGTCTACTGGTCTGTAGGGAACAACAGTATTAGTCTCTCTGATGTCTACTGGTCTGTAGGGAACAACAGTATTAGTCTGATGTCTACTGTTCTGTAGGGAACAACAGTATTAGTCTGATGTCTACTGGTCTGTAGGGAACAACAGTATTAGTCTGATGTCTACTGGTCTGTAGAGAACAACAGTATTAGTCTGATGTCTACTGGTCTGTAGGGAACAACAGTATTAGTCTGATGTCTACTGGTCTGTAGGGAACAACAGTATTAGTCTGTCTGATGTCTACTGGTCTGTAGGGAACAACAGTATTAGTCTGATGTCTACTGGTCTGTAGAGAACAACAGTATTAGTCTGATGTCTACTGGTCTGTAGGGAACAACAGTATTAGTCTGATGTCTACTGGTCTGTAGGGAACAACAGTATTAGTCTCTCTGATGTCTACTGGTCTGTAGGGAACAACAGTATTAGTCTGATGTCTACTGGTCTGTAGGGAACAACAGTATTAGTCTGATGTCTACTGGTCTGTAGGGAACAACAGTATTAGTCTGTCTGATGTCTACTGGTCTGTAGAGAACAACAGTATTAGTCTGATGTCTACTGGTCTGTAGAGAACAACAGTATTAGTCTGATGTCTACTGGTCTGTAGGGAACAACAGTATTAGTCTGATGTCTACTGGTCTGTAGGGAACAACAGTATTAGTCTGATGTCTACTGGTCCGTAGGGAACAACAGTATTAGTCTGTCTGATGTCTACTGGTCTGTAGGGAACAACAGTATTAGTCTGATGTCTACTGGTCTGCAGGGAACAACAGTATTAGTCTGATGTCTACTGGTCTGTAGGGAACAACAGTATTAGTCTGATGTCTACTGGTCTGTAGGGAACAACAGTATTAGTCTGTCTGATGTCTACTGGTCTGTAGGGAACAACAGTATTAGTCTGTCTGATGTCTACTGGTCTGTAGAGAACAACAGTATTAGTCTGATGTCTACTGGTCTGTAGAGAACAACAGTATTAGTCTGATGTCTACTGGTCTGTAGAGAACAACAGTATTAGCCTGATGTCTACTGGTCTGTAGAGAACAACAGTATTAGTCTGTCTGATGTCTACTGGTCTGTAGGGAACAACAGTATTAGTCTGATGTCTACTGGTCTGTAGGGAACAACAGTATTAGTCTGATGTCTACTGGTCTGTAGGGAACAACAGTATTAGTCTGATGTCTACTGGTCTGTAGAGAACAACAGTATTAGTCTGATGTCTACTGGTCTGTAGAGAACAACAGTATTAGTCTGATGTCTACTGGTCTGTAGGGAACAACAGTATTAGTCTGATGTCTACTGGTCTGTAGGGAACAACAGTATTAGTCTGATGTCTACTGGTCCGTAGGGAACAACAGTATTAGTCTGTCTACTGGTCTGTAGGGAACAACAGTATTAGTCTGTCTGATGTCTACTGGTCTGTAGGGAACAACAGTATTAGTCTGATGTCTACTGGTCTGCAGGGAACAACAGTATTAGTCTGATGTCTACTGGTCTGTAGGGAACAACAGTATTAGTCTGATGTCTACTGGTCTGTAGGGAACAACAGTATTAGTCTGATGTCTACTGGTCTGTAGGGAACAACAGTATTAGTCTGTCTGATGTCTACTGGTCTGCAGGGAACAACAGTATTAGTCTGATGTCTACTGGTCTGTAGGGAACAACAGTATTAGTCTGTCTGATGTCTACTGGTCTGTAGGGAACAACAGTATTAGTCTGATGTCTACTGGTCTGCAGGGAACAACAGTATTAGTCTGATGTCTACTGGTCTGTAGGGAACAACAGTATTAGTCTGATGTCTACTGGTCTGTAGGGAACAACAGTATTAGTCTGATGTCTACTGGTCTGTAGGGAACAACAGTATTAGTCTGATGTCTACTGGTCTGTAGGGAACAACAGTATTAGTCTCTCTGATGTCTACTGGTCTGTAGAGAACAACAGTATTAGTCTGATGTCTACTGGTCTGTAGAGAACAACAGTATTAGTCTGATGTCTACTGGTCTGTAGGGAACAACAGTATTAGTCTCTCTGATGTCTACTGGTCTGTAGGGAACAACAGTATTAGTCTCTCTGATGTCTACTGGTCTGTAGGGAACAACAGTATTAGTCTGATGTCTACTGGTCTGTAGAGAACAACAGTATTAGTCTGATGTCTACTGGTCTGTAGGGAACAACAGTATTAGTCTGATGTCTACTGGTCTGTAGGGAACAACAGTATTAGTCTGTCTGATGTCTACTGGTCTGTAGGGAACAACAGTATTAGTCTGATGTCTACTGGTCTGTAGAGAACAACAGTATTAGTCTGATGTCTACTGGTCTGTAGGGAACAACAGTATTAGTCTGATGTCTACTGGTCTGTAGGGAACAACAGTATTAGTCTGTCTGATGTCTACTGGTCTGTAGAGAACAACAGTATTAGTCTGATGTCTACTGGTCTGTAGGGAACAACAGTATTAGTCTGATGTCTACTGGTCCGTAGGGAACAACAGTATTAGTCTGATGTCTACTGGTCTGTAGAGAACAACAGTATTAGTCTGTCTACTGGTCTGTAGGGAACAACAGTATTAGTCTGATGTCTACTGGTCTGCAGGGAACAACAGTATTAGTCTGATGTCTACTGGTCTGTAGGGAACAACAGTATTAGTCTGATGTCTACTGGTCTGTAGGGAACAACAGTATTAGTCTGATGTCTACTGGTCTGTAGGGAACAACAGTATTAGTCTCTCTGATGTCTACTGGTCTGTAGGGAACAACAGTATTAGTCTGATGTCTACTGGTCTGCAGGGAACAACAGTATTAGTCTGATGTCTACTGGTCTGTAGGGAACAACAGTATTAGTCTGATGTCTACTGGTCTGTAGGGAACAACAGTATTAGTCTGATGTCTACTGGTCTGTAGGGAACAACAGTATTAGTCTGATGTCTACTGGTCTGTAGAGAACAACAGTATTAGTCTGATGTCTACTGGTCTGTAGGGAACAACAGTATTAGTCTCTCTGATGTCTACTGGTCTGTAGGGAACAACAGTATTAGTCTGATGTCTACTGTTCTGTAGGGAACAACAGTATTAGTCTGATGTCTACTGGTCTGTAGGGAACAACAGTATTAGTCTGTCTGATGTCTACTGGTCTGTAGAGAACAACAGTATTAGTCTGATGTCTACTGGTCTGTAGGGAACAACAGTATTAGTCTCTCTGATGTCTACTGGTCTGTAGGGAACAACAGTATTAGTCTGATGTCTACTGGTCTGTAGGGAACAACAGTATTAGTCTGATGTCTACTGGTCCGTAGGGAACAACAGTATTAGTCTGTCTGATGTCTACTGGTCTGTAGGGAACAACAGTATTAGTCTCTCTGATGTCTACTGGTCTGTAGGGAACAACAGTATTAGTCTGATGTCTACTGGTCTGTAGAGAACAACAGTATTAGTCTGATGTCTACTGGTCTGTAGGGAACAACAGTATTAGTCTGATGTCTACTGGTCTGTAGGGAACAACAGTATTAGTCTGTCTGATGTCTACTGGTCTGTAGGGAACAACAGTATTAGTCTGATGTCTACTGGTCTGTAGAGAACAACAGTATTAGTCTGATGTCTACTGGTCTGTAGGGAACAACAGTATTAGTCTGTCTACTGGTCTGTAGAGAACAACAGTATTAGTCTGATGTCTACTGGTCTGTAGGGAACAACAGTATTAGTCTCTCTGATGTCTACTGGTCTGTAGGGAACAACAGTATTAGTCTGATGTCTACTGGTCTGTAGGGAACAACAGTATTAGTCTGATGTCTACTGGTCTGTAGGGAACAACAGTATTAGTCTCTCTGATGTCTACTGGTCTGTAGGGAACAACAGTATTAGTCTGATGTCTACTGGTCTGTAGGGAACAACAGTATTACTCTGATGTCTACTGGTCTGTAGAGAACAACAGTATTAGTCTGTCTGATGTCTACTGGTCTGTAGGGAACAACAGTATTAGTCTGTCTGATGTCTACTGGTCTGTAGAGAACAACAGTATTAGTCTGTCTGATGTCTACTGGTCTGTAGGGAACAACAGTATTAGTCTCTCTGATGTCTACTGGTCTGTAGGGAACAACAGTATTAGTCTGATGTCTGTAGGGAACAACAGTATTAGTCTGATGTCTACTGGTCTGTAGGGAACAACAGTATTAGTCTGTCTGATGTCTACTGGTCTGTAGAGAACAACAGTATTAGTCTGTCTGATGTCTACTGGTCTGTAGGGAACAACAGTATTAGTCTGATGTCTACTGGTCTGTAGGGAACAACAGTATTAGTCTGTCTGATGTCTACTGGTCTGTAGAGAACAACAGTATTAGTCTGTCTGATGTCTACTGGTCTGTAGGGAACAACAGTATTAGTCTCTCTGATGTCTACTGGTCTGTAGGGAACAACAGTATTAGTCTGATGTATACTGGTCTGTAGGGAACAACAGTATTAGTCTGTCTGATGTCTACTGGTCTGTAGGGAACAACAGTATTAGTCTCTCTGATGTCTACTGGTCTGTAGGGAACAACAGTATTAGTCTGATGTCTACTGGTCTGTAGAGAACAACAGTATTAGTCTGATGTCTACTGGTCTGTAGGGAACAACAGTATTAGTCTCTCTGATGTCTACTGGTCTGTAGGGAACAACAGTATTAGTCTGATGTATACTGGTCTGTAGGGAACAACAGTATTAGTCTGTCTGATGTCTACTGGTCTGTAGGGAACAACAGTATTAGTCTGATGTATACTGGTCTGTAGGGAACAACAGTATTAGTCTGATGTCTACTGGTCTGTAGAGAACAACAGTATTAGTCTGATGTCTACTGGTCTGTAGGGAACAACAGTATTAGTCTGATGTCTACTGGTCTGTAGGGAACAACAGTATTAGTCTGATGTCTACTGGTCTGTAGAGAACAACAGTATTAGTCTGATGTCTACTGGTCTGTAGGGAACAACAGTATTAGTCTGATGTCTACTGGTCTGTAGGGAACAACAGTATTAGTCTGATGTATACTGGTCTGTAGGGAACAACAGTATTAGTCTGTCTGATGTCTACTGGTCTGTAGGGAACAACAGTATTAGTCTCTCTGATGTCTACTGGTCTGTAGGGAACAACAGTATTAGTCTGATGTCTACTGTTCTGTAGGGAACAACAGTATTAGTCTGATGTCTACTGGTCTGTAGGGAACAACAGTATTAGTCTCTCTGATGTCTACTGGTCTGTAGGGAACAACAGTATTAGTCTGATGTATACTGGTCTGTAGGGAACAACAGTATTAGTCTGTCTGATGTCTACTGGTCTGTAGGGAACAACAGTATTAGTCTGATGTATACTGGTCTGTAGGGAACAACAGTATTAGTCTGATGTCTACTGGTCTGTAGAGAACAACAGTATTAGTCTGATGTCTACTGGTCTGTAGGGAACAACAGTATTAGTCTGATGTCTACTGGTCTGTAGGGAACAACAGTATTAGTCTGATGTCTACTGGTCTGTAGAGAACAACAGTATTAGTCTGATGTCTACTGGTCTGTAGGGAACAACAGTATTAGTCTGATGTCTACTGGTCTGTAGGGAACAACAGTATTAGTCTGATGTATACTGGTCTGTAGGGAACAACAGTATTAGTCTGTCTGATGTCTACTGGTCTGTAGGGAACAACAGTATTAGTCTCTCTGATGTCTACTGGTCTGTAGGGAACAACAGTATTAGTCTGATGTCTACTGTTCTGTAGGGAACAACAGTATTAGTCTGATGTCTACTGGTCTGTAGGGAACAACAGTATTAGTCTCTCTGATGTCTACTGGTCTGTAGGGAACAACAGTATTAGTCTGATGTATACTGGTCTGTAGGGAACAACAGGAAGCCCTAAAGGTGCCACCCTCTCCCACCACAACATCGTCAACAACGCCTATTTGGTGGGTCTACGTCTGGGATTCAACTGGAGGGTCAGTGGAGACATACGACTATTATTATCTGTCTGTCTCTGTGTCTGTGCTTCTGTCTCTGTGTGTCTCTCTCTCTCTCTGTGGCTCTATCTCTCTCTGTTGCTCTCGCTGTGTCTCTCTCTCTCTCTGTGGCTCTCTCTCTCTGTGGCTCTCTCTCTCTGTGGCTCTCTCTCTCTCTCTCTGTGGCTCTCTCTCTCTCTCTCTGTGGCTCTCTCTCTCTCTCTCTGTGGCTCTCTCTCTCTCTCTCTGTGTCTCTCTCTCTCTCTCTCTGTGTCTCTCTCTCTCTCTCTGTGGCTCTCTCTCTCTCTTTGTGGCTCTCTCTCTCTCTCTGTGGCTCTCTCTCTCTCTCTGGGGCTCTCTCTCTCTCTCTGGGGCTCTCTCTCTCTCTCTGGGGCTCTCTCTCTCTCTCTCTGGGGCTCTCTCTCTCTCTCTGGGGCTCTCTCTCTCTCTCTGGGGCTCTCTCTCTCTCTCTGGGGCTCTCTCTCTCTCTCTGGGGCTCTCTCTCTCTCTCTCTCTCTCTGGGGCTCTCTCTCTGTCTCTGTGGCTCTCTCTCTGTGGCTCTCTCTCTCTTTCTCTCTACTTTTCTCTTTCTCATGTAACCTCTGCTCTTTTTGCTTCCCCCTCAGCCTATACGAGCGTGTGTTCCTGTACCCCTGTACCACTGCATGGGCTCAGTGTTAGGAGCGATGTGTTTGGCACTGCATGGCATCACCCTGGTCTTCCCCTCTGCTGGGTACAACAGTCGTGCCAACCTGGAGGCCATCCAGAATGAAAGGTGGGGGGGTAGTAAAAAAGTTTAGGAACCTCTTCCTTAAGTGACTTCCACATCCTGGAGTCTTACAATAGTGATATTTCATGTCAGTCTGTTGTAATAAGAATAATATAAATGGCTGCCACTGAGCACATTCAGAATGAACCTCTGTAGAACACTAAATACCTCTTCATATGTTCTCTGGTTCAGGTGTAATTTCCTCTACGGAACTCCTACCATGTACATTGACATGCTTGGACAGCCTGACCTACACAAGTATGACCTGTCATCAGTTGAATCTGGTGAGAGATTTGAAGTTTATGTTTGTGTAGAATGTTGTTTGTTGGCTGGCTGGAAATAAATACAAATAAACTTAATTGTTATGGTAAAGTTTAAGCTTAAAGGGGCAATCTGATACATCCATTTTTTCGACTTATATATTAAATTCATGTACCCATTGATTCTTGAAGAATATACTGTAACATACAAATGCCAGCTTAGTTCAGCTGTCGTACCCCACCATAACCAAAAATACAAGTCTGAGACCCCAGACAGGGATGACAACAGATGAAAAGTCTGTTTTACTGTAACCGTTAGTCTGGAGCCCTGTTTTAACCATGTTTTGAGGCTCTTGACTATCATTATCAGTAGGTGTCTCTGGTGCCGCTATCGTTTTCAGTCGGTGTCTCTGGTGGCGCTGTGGTTTTCAGTCGGTGTCTCTGGTGGCACTGTGGTTTTCAGTCGGTGTCTCTGGTGCCGCTATCGTTTTCAGTCGGTGTCTCTGGTGGCGCTGTGGTTTTCAGTCGGTGTCTCTGGTGCCGCTGTGGTTTTCAGTCGGTGTCTCTGGTGGCGCTGTGGTCTTCAGTCGGTGTCTCTGGTGGCGCTGTGGTTTTCAGTCGTGGTCTCTGGTGGCGCTGTGGTTTTCAGTCGGGGTCGCTGGTGGCGCTGTGGTTTTCAGTCGGGGTCGCTGGTGGCGCTGTGGTTTTCAGTCGTGGTCTCTGGTGGCGCTGTGGTTTTCAGTCGTGGTCTCTGGTGGCGCTGTGGTTTTCAGTCGTGGTCTCTGGTGCCGCTGTGGTTTTCAGTCGTGGTCTCTGGTGCCGCTATCATTTTCAGTCGGTGTCTCTGGTGGCGCTGTGGTTTTCAGTCGGTGTCTCTGGTGGCGCTGTGGTTTTCAGTCGGTGTCTCTGGTGGCGCTGTGGTTTTCAGTCGGTCGCTGGTGGCGCCTTGGTTTTCAGTCGGTGTCTCTGGTGGCGCTGTGGTTTTCAGTCGGGGTCTCTGGTGGCGCTGTGGTTTTCAGTCGGTGTCTCTGGTGGCACTGTGGTTTTCAGTCGGTGTCTCTGGTGCCGCTATCGTTTTCAGTCGGTGTCTCTGGTGGCGCTGTGGTTTTCAGTCGGTGTCTCTGGTGCCGCTGTGGTTTTCAGTCGGTGTCTCTGGTGGCGCTGTGGTTTTCAGTCGGTGTCTCTGGTGGCGCTGTGGTTTTCAGTCGTGGTCTCTGGTGGCGCTGTGGTTTTCAGTCGGGGTCGCTGGTGGCGCTGTGGTTTTCAGTCGGGGTCGCTGGTGGCGCTGTGGTTTTCAGTCGTGGTCTCTGGTGGCGCTGTGGTTTTCAGTCGTGGTCTCTGGTGGCGCTGTGGTTTTCAGTCGTGGTCTCTGGTGCCGCTGTGGTTTTCAGTCGTGGTCTCTGGTGCCGCTATCATTTTCAGTCGGTGTCTCTGGTGGCGCTGTGGTTTTCAGTCGGTGTCTCTGGTGGCGCTGTGGTTTTCAGTCGGTGTCTCTGGTGGCGCTGTGGTTTTCAGTCGGTCGCTGGTGGCGCCTTGGTTTTCAGTCGGTGTCTCTGGTGGCGCTGTGGTTTTCAGTCGGGGTCTCTGGTGGCGCTGTGGTTTTCAGTCGGTGTCTCTGGTGGCACTGTGGTTTTCAGTCGGTGTCTCTGGTGCCGCTATCGTTTTCAGTCGGTGTCTCTGGTGGCGCTGTGGTTTTCAGTCGGTGTCTCTGGTGCCGCTGTGGTTTTCAGTCGGTGTCTCTGGTGGCGCTGTGGTTTTCAGTCGGTGTCTCTGGTGGCGCTGTGGTTTTCAGTCGTGGTCTCTGGTGGCGCTGTGGTTTTCAGTCGGGGTCGCTGGTGGCGCTGTGGTTTTCAGTCGGGGTCGCTGGTGGCGCTGTGGTTTTCAGTCGTGGTCTCTGGTGGCGCTGTGGTTTTCAGTCGTGGTCTCTGGTGGCGCTGTGGTTTTCAGTCGTGGTCTCTGGTGCCGCTGTGGTTTTCAGTCGTGGTCTCTGGTGCCGCTATCATTTTCAGTCGGTGTCTCTGGTGGCGCTGTGGTTTTCAGTCGGTGTCTCTGGTGGCGCTGTGGTTTTCAGTCGGTGTCTCTGGTGGCGCTGTGGTTTTCAGTCGGTCGCTGGTGGCGCCTTGGTTTTCAGTCGGTGTCTCTGGTGGCGCTGTGGTTTTCAGTCGGGGTCTCTGGTGGCGCTGTGGTTTTCAGTCGGGGTCTCTGGTGGCGCTGTGGTTTTCAATTGGTGGCACCAGTTCATGATTTGGTTGCACCAATAGCTTGTCACTCAATAGAGACATTTTAAAATCATGTTATAAAGTCATTCACTGTGGTTTACGGAGATGGTATGATTAAAGAATAACATTTTATAATCGTGTTATAAAGTCATTCACTGTGGTTTACGGAGATGGTATGATTAAAGAATAACATTTTATCATCAAACATGTCCAAGCAGTACTGCATGATTCAGGTCATTTTCATCTACAACTTAAACCATTTACTAAGTACTGTTGCAACCTCGGACAACATTTTCCAGAGAATCCCAATTCCCAATTCAACCACTGGCAAAATCCTCTGACAATGATTTCAAAATAATACACAATTAAATTAAACACAGATGACCCTTACTAATTAGGAAGCTCTCTGATATGTTGTGATGGACTGTCATTATAAATGCTTCACAGGAACCTGGTCAAATTATGTTTGTCGTGTGGCTAGTCACTGAATGACTCTGAATTCACTGTCAGCATGCAGTCAAAGCTACCAACCACTTTTGGAGATAACTAGTGTTCTCAAATCATATCCTGATGTCGACAGCAGATATGAGTTGTCTTCATAATATGGCTAACTTAGCTAGCTTACATACATTTAGAGAAAACAAGTTATATTAAGTGGCTAGCTAACTAGCTCAGCTAGCTAACTAGCAATGTTTGGTGGTCAATGAGACTAGCTAGCTAACCAGCTGAGTTAGCAAACAATGTAACAAAATAATAATTTAGAAAAATCCTCAAAAGCTCTGCATTTCAGGAATCACAGTAGCAAGCATTGGAACGCTGCGATTGGTTGCCCAAAATTCTGGGGTGAGGCTTAGCGAAGCGTCAATTAGCTTATTGTTGCTATATTTTTATTTTATTGTCAAACTAGGGCTCTGGAAATGTCAGATGTTTTGCTCAGTAGAGATCCATTGGCCTACATGTTTGTGTGCACTAGCTAATAGGCTAATTCATTTGGGACTAATTCACCACTAAATGAAATCTCAAAACACATTAGCTAGATCGCTAACTGTGAATATTGCTGATGTTTAGCCGTGTAATTGATTCATGGCAGTAAATTGAATGCCCTAAAAACATTCCAGTGTTAGTCTCCTGGGACTCGCACCAACGTGTACCTCACGCTCTCCGCAGAAATGTAGTTTTTTAAAACAGTGCCTATCGCTCAATATTGAGAGTTGAGAAATAGTGATCATACCCCCAGAAAGTTGAGACCCTTCCCCTCTTCAACTAACATCATGTTTTCAAAACAATGATTTTCCTGCAACTGCATTTTGAAAGAAAGCATTTTTCTCTCTTTTTTACCAAAAGAGTGGCGAGGTGTCAATTTGTTTTATTTTTCAACTGCAGATTGCCCCTTTAATAATAATGTAGTGTATTAGTAATACAGTAATAGTATTTGTGCCTAGGAATGGTGGTGGTTGTGATTTCTGCTGTTGTGTTCCAGGGTTTATGAGTGTCCTTTGTCCTTCTGAAGTCATGAGGAAACTCAAAACTGATATGAATGTCAATGATATGATAGTAAGTTCTTCCCATCTATTTCTCTCTGAGTGTATAATACACTTTATAATCTGTATGGGATAACATAATGTTCCCTTGTTAACATCAGATAGGCTATGGGACCACAGAGAACAGCCCTGTAACATTCCTTGGTTTCCCGCGAGACAACGAGGAACTGAAGACAGAGACAGTAGGATGTATCCTGAACCACACTGAGGTATCAATCCTTAACTGATACCAGACGTGTGTGAGAGGAGAGAGACAGAGAAGAGATGGTCATGTGTCTAATGTCAGGGTCCTAATTCATCAACATGCTGTATGTTTATATTTCTCCTTCTTTAAAACACATATGAAACCATACCTGTGTTATTTTGGCCAGGCGAAGGTGGTGGATGTGTCCTCTGGAGAGGTGGTTCCTCTGGGGGATCCAGGAGAGCTGCTGATCAGAGCTTACTCTGTTATGCTGGGGTACTGGGATGACCCAGACAAGACCAGTGAGGCTATCACCAAAGACCGCTGGTACAGGACCGGGTAAGAAATTAGAGATTCAGAGACCCCAGGCGGGGACCCCAGACCTCAGACAGGGACCCCAGACCCCAGACCGGGCCCCAGACAGGGACCCCAGACAGAGACCCCAGACAGGGATGACAACAGATGAAAAGTTAGAGTGAACATCAACTGTGAATGTCTCTCCGCAGTGACATAGCCAGTCTGGACAGGTTTGGGTACTGCCGTATAGTGGGACGTATAAAGGACATGATCATACGTGGAGGAGAGAACATCTACCCTGCTGAGATAGAGCAGTTCCTTCACAACCATCCCAAAGTACAGGAGGCCCAGGTGAGAACCACACCCATCCCAAAGTACAGGAGGCCCAGGTGAGAACCACACCCATCCCACTAGTACAGGAGGCCCAGGTGAGAACCACACCCATCCAAAAGTACAGGAGGCCCAGGTGAGAACCACACCCATCCCACTAGTACAGGAGGCCCAGGTGAGAACCACACCCATCCCACTAGTACAGGAGGCCCAGGTGAGAACCACACCCATCCCACTAGTACAGGAGGCCCAGGTGAGAACCACACCCATCCCAAAGTACAGGAGGCCCAGGTGAGAACCACACCCATCCCACTAGTACAGGAGGCCCAGGTGAGAACCACACCCATCCCACTAGTACAGGAGGCCCAGGTGAGAACCACACCCATCCCACTAGTACAGGAGGCCCAGGTGAGAACCACACCCATCCCACTAGTACAGGAGGCCCAGGTGAGAACCACACCCATCCCACTAGTACAGGAGGCCCAGGTGAGAACCACACCCATCCCACTAGTACAGGAGGCCCAGGTGAGAACCACACCCATCCCACTAGTACAGGAGGCCCAGGTGAGAACCACACCCATCCCACTAGTACAGGAGGCCCAGGTGAGAACCACACCCATCCCACTAGTACAGGAGGCCCAGGTGAGAACCACACCCATCCCACTAGTACAGGAGGCCCAGGTGAGAACCACACCCATCCCACTAGTACAGGAGGCCCAGGTGAGAACCACACCCATCCCACTAGTACAGGAGGCCCAGGTGAGAACCACACCCATCCCACTAGTACAGGAGGCCCAGGTGAGAACCACACCCATCCCACTAGTACAGGAGGCCCAGGTGAGAACCACACCCATCCAAAAGTACAGGAGGCCCAGGTGAGAACCACACCCATCCCAAAGTACAGGAGGCCCAGGTGAGAACCACACCCATCCAAAAGTACAGGAGGCCCAGGTGAGAACCACACCCATCCAAAAGTACAGGAGGCCCAGGTGAGAACCACACCCATCCAAAAGTACAGGAGGCCCAGGTGAGAACCACACCCATCCAAAAGTACAGGAGGCCCAGGTGAGAACCACACCCATCCAAAAGTACAGGAGGCCCAGGTGAGAACCACACCCATCCAAAAGTACAGGAGGCCCAGGTGAGAACCACACCCATCCAAAAGTACAGGAGGCCCAGGTGAGAACCACACCCATCCAAAAGTACAGGAGGCCCAGGTGAGAACCACACCCATCCAAAAGTACAGGAGGCCCAGGTGAGAACCACACCCATCCCAACGTACAGGAGGCCCAGGTGAGAACCACACCCATCCCAACGTACAGGAGGCCCAGGTGTTTATTATCTCTACCTGTCCTCTCTTTCTCCCCAGGTGTTTATTATCTCTACCTGTCCTCTCTTTCTCCCCAGGTGTTTATTATCTCTACCTGTCCTCTCTTTCTCCCCAGGTGTTTATTATCTCTACCTGTCCTCTCTTTCTCCCCAGGTGTTTATTATCTCTACCTGTCCTGTCCACCTCTCTTTCTCCCCAGGTGATAGGCGTGAGAGATGAGAGGTTGGGGGAACAGCTGTGTGCCTGTATCAGACTGAAGGAGGGACAGGACTGTAGCAGAGAGGAGATCAGAGACTTCTGCAAGGGACAGGTGAGACAGAAAGGAACAGGTCACCTGGGGTTTGAACACGGGGCTCCTGCAAGACACAAGATAGTTATCACACTGAGTTGAGGTCGTTTTAACCAGATATTTATCCCACTGAGTTGAGGTCGTTTTAACCAGATATTTATCCCACTGAGTTGAGGTCGTTTTAACCAGATGGTTATCACACTGAGTTGAGGTCGTTTTAACCAGATGGTTGTCCCACTGAGTTGAGGTCGTTTTAACCAGATATTTATCCCACTGAGTTGAGGTCGTTTTAACCAGATGGATATCCCACTGAGTTGAGGTCGTTTTAACTAGGTGGTTATCCCACTGAGTTGAGGTCGTTTTAACCAGATGGTTATCCCACTGAGTTGAGGTCGTTTTAACCAGATGGTTATCCCACTGAGTTGAGGTCGTTTTAACTAGGTGGTTATCCCACTTAGTTGAGGTCGTTTTAACCAGATGGTTATCCCACTGAGTTGAGGTCGTTTTAACCAGATGGTTATCCCACTGAGTTGAGGTCGTTTTAACTAGGTGGTTATCCCACTGAGTTGAGGTCGTTTTAACTAGGTGGTTATCCCACTTAGTTGAGGTTGTTTTAACCAGATGGTTATCCCACTGAGTTGAGGTCGTTTTAACCAGATGGTTATCCCACTGAGTTGAGGTCGTTTTAACCAGATGGTTATCCCACTGAGTTGAGGTCGTTTTAACCAGATGGTTATCCCACTGAGTTGAGGTCGTTTTAACCAGATGGTTATCCCACTGAGTTGAGGTCGTTTTAACCAGATGGTTATCCCACTGAGTTGAGGTCGTTTTAACCAGATGGTTATCCCACTGAGTTGAGGTCGTTTTAACCAGATGGTTATCCCACTGAGTTGAGGTCGTTTTAACCAGATGGTTATCCCACTGAGTTGAGGTCGTTTTAACCAGATGGTTATCCCACTGAGTTGAGGTCGTTTTAACCAGATGGTTATCCCACTGAGTTGAGGTCGTTTTAACTAGGTGGTTATCCCACTGAGTTGAGGTCGTTTTAACCAGATGGATATCCCACTGAGTTGAGGTCGTTTTAACTAGGTGGTTATCCCACTGAGTTGAGGTCGTTTTAACCAGATGGTTATCCCACTGAGTTGAGGTCGTTTTAACTAGGTGGTTATCCCACTGAGTTGAGGTCGTTTTAACTAGGTGGTTATCCCACTGAGTTGAGGTCGTTTTAACCAGGTGGTTATCCCACTGAGTTGAGGTCGTTTTAACCAGATGGTTATCCCACTTAGTTGAGGTCGTTTTAACTAGGTGGTTATCCCACTGAGTTGAGGTCGTTTTAACCAGATGGTTATCCCACTTAGTTGAGGTCGTTTTAACTAGGTGGTTATCCCACTGAGTTGAGGTCGTTTTAACCAGATGGATATCCCACTGAGTTGAGGTCGTTTTAACCAGATGGTTATCCCACTTAGTTGAGGTCGTTTTAACTAGGTGGTTATCACACTGAGTTGAAGTCGTTTTAACTAGATGGTTATCCCACTTAGTTGAGGTCGTTTTAACTAGGTGGTTATCCCACTGAGTTGAGGTCGTTTTAACCAGATGGTTATCCCACTTAGTTGAGGTCGTTTTAACTAGGTGGTTATCCCACTGAGTTGAGGTCGTTTTAACCAGATGGTTATCCCACTTAGTTGAGGTCGTTTTAACTAGGTGGTTATCCCACTGAGTTGAGGTCGTTTTAACTAGGTGGTTATCCCACTGAGTTGAGGTCGTTTTAACTAGGTGGTTATCCCACTGAGTTGAGGTCGTTTTAACTAGGTGGTTATCACACTGAGTTGAGGTCGTTTTAACCAGATGGTTATCCCACTGAGTTGAGGTCGTTTTAACTAGGTGGTTATCACACTGAGTTGAGGTCGTTTTAACTAGGTGGTTATCACACTTAGTTGAGGTCGTTTTAACTAGGTGGTTATCACACTTAGTTGAGGTCGTTTTAACTAGGTGGTTATCACACTGAGTTGAAGTCGTTTTAACTAGTCTGTAGGTCATCCCACTGAGTTGAAGTCGTTTTAACTAGTCTTATGTGAACGAGAAGAGTAACTCTTTGAACTTGTTCCAGATTTCTCACTTCAAGATCCCCCACTATGTGGTGTTTGTGGACAGCTATCCACTGACTGCCTCTGGAAAGGTAGGATGGCTTCATGACAGCATTAAACAAATCAGGTTAATGATATTAATACCAGCATAGACTAATGTGGTGATCACCTCTGTGCTTCTCCTTTCCTAGATCCAGAAGATCAAACTGAGGGAGGAGATGGAGAAGAAACTGGGTCTGTGATGGACACAGGGTCCTAGACAGACTGTGTTGGTTCCAGCTGGAGAGAGATTGGTTACAAACGGTCTGTGATGGACAGAGGGTCCTAGACAGACTGTGTTGGTCCCAGCTGGAGAGAGATTGGTTACAAACGGTCTGTGATGGACACAGGGTCCTAGACAGACTGTGTTGGTCCCAGCTGGAGAGAGAGAGGTTACAAACGGTCTGTGATGGACAGAGGGTCCTAGAAAGACTGTGTTGGTTCCAGCTGGAGAGAGATTGGTTGCAAAGGGTCTGTGTCTGTTACAGCAATATATTGCTGTATTTCAATAAAACCAAGAACAAAAATAAAGTCTAAGCTCTTATGTTACAGTTCATGAGTGATGTGCACCAAACTCTTTCAGTACTTATTTTTCAATATCTTTATTTTTGTTTTATCGAACAGACTGGACAACCAATTGTACATCATGATATGTGATCTTGGACTGATGTACAATAGTAAAACTCAGGTTCTTCATTTTAAACATGCCATAAAGACATCTGAAATAAATAGAACTGTAATAATGACAAACGTTGGTATGTACAAATGTGTTGTTAGGCAGAGTTCCAATGCTTAGTTCCAAACCTGTATATATGGGGACACAGCAACAGGCTGACGTGGTAAAGGTGGGTGACATCTGTGATGACCCCCCCACTCCGTCTGCCGTATTCCTTCTCTTTGCTCTCGTTTTCCTTATTAGGATGCCGGTGGGCGGAGCCGGGAGAGTCGTCAGCGACATGGGACACACCTGGGCCCGGGTGTGTCCCAGGATAAATACACCACTTCCCCATTCATGGAGGAGACTCCATGCAGACACCTTTATAGATTTTGTTGTGGCCTTTTGGTTGTTTGCTTTGGCACCTTTCAACACCCCACATTTATGCATGCAAAACACTCACACTACTGAAAATTGTATTCAGTTTACTTTATTTAATAAATATATTTTGTTATTCGTTGTCTCCCTTTTGTTACGAACTTCGAGCCGGTTCGTGACACATCATAGACCATGGGATAAGCAAGCGCTCCAAATGATAGTTGTAGAATTCTGGAAGAGGTGGGACAGTTTAAGGCCAGTTTCCTGGACACAGATTAAGCCTCGGTCAAGCGTTGAATGTCAGGATACCGTGGCTTTCTCCTCCAGAAGGACATTACAGATGGTGTATTATCCATGTGTGAGTTCAAAACGGAACGTCCTCCAAACTCTGATTGGTTGGGCCTATGCCCTCCAGGCCCACCCATGGCTGTGCCCCTGCACATTTAAATTGACTGATTTCCTTCTATGAACTGTAACTCAGTAAAATGGTTGAAATGGTTGCATTTCTAGTTACAGCCCCTACTGGCTTAAACTCAGTATTCCAATTCACAACCAACAACATTTTAAACAAACATTAACATTGTTTCATCTTCAAATCTCTGTTTTGTGTGTAGGTGAGGGTAATGACACACTGTGTTGATAATAATGTATTGATATGTGAGCTGTGCAGTACAGTATTACTGCTCCAGGGGGCGCTGCACTGCAGCTGATCCTGTTCTTCCATTACCTTGTGTGTGTGTGTGTGGGGATGTGTAAGGGCTGATTTCCCAGACACAGATTAAGCCTAGTCCAATGGAGATCACTATGAAAAGTGCTTCTTTGTCCAAGACTTGGCTTAATCTGTGTCCAGGAAATCAGGCGTAAAGTATTCGTCTACTTCTTTTCAACAGGATACCCACGGATGTGAACTATGTTGATGGGGTCGTCAAAGGACAGTTTGGTCTGCAGGTCCTGCAGCTCCTGGTGGTGCTGTCTGCTTCCAGCCTGCATCACATCCTCTACATGTACAGTCCCTGTCTGTCTGCTGTCTGTTACAATCACCATACACAGGTCTGGTAGTCTGGCAGGAGGAACACAGTCGGTTAATATTACAGTAACACAATGACAGTTATTACAGTAACACAACAAAAGGTACATTACAGTAACAGCCTTCATTGGGTCCTCTACTGTCCCTGTCTGTCACCACCACCATACACAGATAATGAGGTTCCATTTACAGTTACAGGTAAATAGACATCCTCCGGTGGTAATATTTCTTATTCAGAGTCAATCCAGCATAGTTCCTGTGTAGCCCTTTTACTGTGTTTCACATTAGCCAATAATTCTGATATACAGTATCACATGCCTTATGTTCCTGCATCAGTAAAAGCAGGAAGTGCAACACCTATGCCTCTACTTCCATTCCTTCCAATTAGGCTGGTTTGGATTTGTCGCTGACCAAAATGGCTGCCATTATTATTCCATTCAGGAACTTTGAGGGTTTATGACATAGCCCTTCTACTAATTTAATCGGATCTCTACTATGGCTATAAATATGTTAGTCACAGACCACATATATGTTCAGGGTTCTATATCTATGACGTTAGCTATCCTGCTAGGTACTTGTTTACTTCATGGTGCAGTAATACAATATGTCTGTTGATTCAGTCATGGTGCAGTAGTAAAATATTAACATACCTGTATGTTGACTCAGTCATGGTGCAGTAGTAAAATATTATTAACATACCTGTCTGCTGACTCAGTCATGGTGCAGTAGTACAATATTATTAACATACCTGTCTGCTGACTCAGTCATGATGCAGTAGTACAGTATTAACATACCTGTCTGCTGACTCAGTCATGGTGCAGTAGTACAATATTATTAACATACCTGTCTGCTGACTCAGTCATGATGCAGTAGTACAGTATTAACATACCTGTCTGCTGACTCAGTCATGGTGCAGTAGTACAATATTATTAACATACCTGTCTGCTGACTCAGTCATGATGCAGTAGTACAGTATTAACATACCTGTCTGCTGACTCAGTCATGGTGCAGTAGTACAATATTATTAACATACCTGTCTGCTGACTCAGTCATGATGCAGTAGTACAGTATTAACATACCAGGAGCTCCTAAAGACCCCTGACTCCGCTGTGTCCATCTCTGGGCAGATCTGTCTCAGCATGTCACAGAACCTCGGTCTTAAACTGGGTGGGACACACCACTGCTTTACACTGCACCTACAGAGACAGACAGAACCACTGGGTCTTAAACTGGGTGGGACACACCACAGCTTTACACTGCACCTACAGAGACAGACAGAACCTCTGGGTCTTAAACTGGGTGGGACACACCACTGCTTTACACTGCACCTACAGAGACAGACAGAGACAGACAGAACCTCTGGGTCTTAAACTGGGTGGGACACAGACAGCACCAGGGTCAGGATCAGCTATTCATTCAGTCAATCCAGGAAGTGTAAAACAACACGGTTCTGGACCAGAACAAACCTTCCCCAGGGTGTACTCCAGCTCCTTCAGCTGATAGGCTGGGTTTATTGACACCTGTAGAGATTAGAACAATACTTTAATATTAGGAACAATAGATCCTAGCAGATAATACATATTCATTTTAGAATCTAATATCACAGCTCATCTTCACCAGTATGATGCCAGCCTTGGCTGTGGCGAACTGAAACAGGATCCAGTGGTATGTGTTGGGCCCCCAGACTCCTAGTCTGTCCCCTCTCTTCAGACCCAGGGCCAGGAGACCTGCAGCAGCCTGGTCAACCTGGGGAGGAGGGAGACCATGACCCAGGTAGTAATATACAGGATGATATCCCTATATGTAAAGGCATTCTACACTTTGTGTTTATGAGTATGTGTCGAAATGTAATGGAATATATTATTACAAAGCTGTTTATGTTTCTGTTGTTTCACCATGGATGACCTAGTTAGCAGGCCTCAGGGTGTTTCACCATGGATGACCTAGTTAGCAGGCCTCAGGGTGTTTCACCATGGATGACCTAGTTAGCAGGCCTCAGGGTGTTTCACCATGGATGACCTAGTTAGCAGGCCTCGGGGTGTTTCACCATGGATGACCTAGTTAGCAGGCCTCAGGGTGTTTCTATTACTATTTGGTAAATCACCAATCAAATGCACTGACAGATAATAGTTATGTTACTATTTGGTAAACCACCAATCAAATGCACTGACACATAATAGTTATGTTACTATTTGGTAAACCACCAATCAAATGCACTGACACATAATAGTTATGTTACTATTTGGTAAACCACCAATCAAATGCACTGACAGATAATAGTTATGTTACTATTTGGTAAACCACCAATCAAATGCACTGACAGATAGGCCTGCGGAATGTGCTTTGAACAGAGTTAATGGCCTGACAGTAATGGTCTCTAGATATGATGAAATAGATTAGAAGAGAGGGTGGATGAAAGACCTACGTCCTACTGAAACTGAGAGAAGGTCTTACGGACTCCATCCTGCAGGAAGACCAGGGCCTCTCTGTGGGGCCAGCGGTCGGCTGCAGCCTGAAGACTCTGACCCACCGTCTGGCCCAGCAGGGACACTGAGGAGGCCCCATGGACGTAGCTGACGCTCTGCCCTGGGACCAGGGGGGGACTGTCCACATGGAGGGACCTGTTGAGGGACAGACGTAAACAGTATACAGAGTAGACCTGGGACCAGGGGGGGGACTGTCCACATGGAGGGACCTGTTGAGGGACAGACGTAAACAGTACACAGAGTAGACCTGGGACCAGGGGGGGACTGTCCACATGGAGGGACCTGTTGAGGGACAGACGTAAACAGTATACAGAGTAGACCTGGGACCAGGGGGGGGGGACTGTCCACATGGAGGGATCTGTTGAGGGACAGACGTAAACAGTATACAGAGTAGACCTGGGACCAGGGGGGGACTGTCCACATGGAGGGACCTGTTGAGGGAGAGACGTAAACAGTATACAGAGTAGACCTGGGACCAGGGGGGGACTGTCCACATGGAGGGACCTGTTGAGGGACAGACGTAAACAGTATACAGAGTAGACCTGGGACCAGGGGGGGACTGTCCACATGGAGGGATCTGTTGAGGGACAGACGTAAACAGTATACAGAGTAGACCTGGGACCAGGGGGGGACTGTCCACATGGAGGGATCTGTTGAGGGACAGACAAACAGTATACAGAGTAGACCTGGGACCAGGGGGGGACTGTCCACATGGAGGGACCTGTTGAGGGACAGACGTAAACAGTACACAGAGTAGACCTGGGACCATGGGGGGGACTGTCCAGATGGAGGGATCTGTTGAGGGACAGACGTAAAAAGTACACAGAGTAGACCTGGGACCATGGGGGGGACTGTCCAGATGGAGGGATCTGTTGAGGGACAGACGTAAACAGTATACAGAGTAGACCTGGGACCAGGGGGGGGACTGTCCACATGGAGGGATCTGTTGAGGGACAGACGTAAACAGTACACAGAGTAGACCTGGGACCATGGGGGGGACTGTCCACATGGAGGGATCTGTTGAGGGACAGACGTAAACAGTATACAGAGTAGACCTGGGACCAGGGGGGGGACTGTCCACATGGAGGGATCTGTTGAGGGAGAGACGTAAACAGTACACAGAGTAGACCTGGGACCATGGGGGGGACTGTCCAGATGGAGGGATCTGTTGAGGGACAGACGTAAACAGTATACAGAGTAGACCTGGGACCAGGGGGGGACTGTCCACATGGAGGGATCTGTTGAGGGACAGACGTAACGTATTATAAGCCTTTATAAGACATTATAAAGGCCCAGCAGCATCACTGAGGTCCTATGGCTGTAGCTACAGCTCACATAAGTGTACTGCTTATAAAGGTGATATGACGTGGTTATAAATGTATTATGAACGTGGAAAGATACTACGCCTTGCAAAATAGTATTCATACCCGTTGGATTTCATTCCTGTCCTGCAGCTCAGTTCAATAGCTTTGATGTGTCTGGGGTGTTTAATACATGATCCACAGCATAATGATTAACTTGACCATGCTTAAAGAGATATCCAAGTCTGATTTGTTATTGTTGACCATCTACTAATCCCTGCTCTTCTTTATAATGCTTTTTAAAAGCTCCCTGGTCTTTGTAGTTGAATCTGTGCTTGAAATGTAATACTTGACTGAGGGACCTTCCAGATGTGTGTAAGGGGGACAGAGGAAGGGTTAGTCACTCATAAATCATGTCAAGCCCTATTATTTCACACAGAGTCCATGTAATTTATGTGATTTGTTAAGCCACATTTTACTCCCGAACTAATTTATGCCTGCCTTGACAAAGGGGCTGAATACTTCTGCAATGACTATATATTAGTCATGTAATTTGTATTACTCTTAAAAAGATAAAACATGTTTTCCTCCACTTTAACATTAGAGTATTTTGAGTAGATTGTTGACAAAAATAATACAGTTATATCAATTTGAATTCCACTTTGTAACACAATCAAATGTGAAGAAATCCAAGGGGTATGAAGACTTTAGCAAGACAGTGTATACAGAGAGAGGTACACAGGGGGGTGGAAACAGACAGCGGTGGGTTGGTGGACATTATCCATGACAAGACAGTGTATACAGAGAGAGGTACACAGGGGGGTGGAAACAGACAGGGGTGGGTTGGTGGACATTATCCATTACAAGACAGTGTATACAGAGAGAGGTACACAGGGGGGTGGAAACAGACAGGGGTGGGTTGGTGGACATTATCCATTACAAGACAGTGTATACAGAGAGAGGTACACAGGGGGGTGGAAACAGACAGGGATGGGTTGGTGGACATTATCCATGACAAGACAGTGTATACAGAGAGAGGTACACAGGGGGGTGGAAACAGACAGGGATGGGTTGGTGGACATTATCCATGACATGACACTACAATACTAGAGTTAGTCAAACATCAGAAAGGAAACCCCTGCATCCCTGACCCTAACCTGACCTCCTGTGGACCCTAACCAGACCTCCTGTGGACCCTAACCAGACCTCCTGTGGACCCTAACCTGACCTCCTGTGGACCCTAACCAGACCTCCTGTGGACCCTAACCTGACCTCCTGTGGACCCTAACCAGACCTCCTGTGGACCCTAACCTGACCTCCTGTGGACCCTAACCAGACCTCCTGTGGACCCTAACCTGACCTCCTGTGGACCCTAACCTGACCTCCTGTGGACCCTAACCAGACCTCCTGTGGACCCTAACCAGACCTCCTGTGGACCCTAACCTGACCTCCTGTGGACCCTAACCAGACCTCCTGTGGACCCTAACCAGACCTCCTGTGGACCCTAACCTGACCTCCTGTGGACCCTAACCTGACCTCCTGTGGACCCTAACCAGACCTCCTGTGGACCCTAACCAGACCTCCTGTGGAGTTCTGTGGGCTGTGGTTTCATAGTCGACCTCTCTCGGCTGTTCTGTTGGGAGCCGACAAACAGCAGGCCGCTATTAAAACAAATATGGCCCACCTCACTCACTCAATATTATTCCCATCAGGTCACAGGACATGTGAAGTCTTTCACAGGGGAAACTGGACTTAATGGATATGTGAAAAAACAAACATGTTCAGTGCCAAGACAACCACGCTGAACCCTGTTCCTTACAGCCAAGACAAAGCAGAAACTGAGCTAGACAATCCAAGTAAAAACATATTTGATTTGTAAAAAAAAACATGTTTCTGAAAAGGACATCTCAAAAGGAAGCAGTGAAAAACATACCCTCAGTCTAAATAAGTCCAGTCACATACAGGTCCTTTAGTTTGTACTCTACAGTTGGTAATTCAAAGAAAAAACATGTGGTTTGCCAAATAAGGGTGAATAAAGAGAAATAATCCAACTAGTCTAACTCTGTGGATAATCTCTGCACCCAACACCAAATTAGCTAGGCTGTGATAAGAGACTATTGTGTATGACAATGTCAAGAGAGTTAACCTACCAACAGCACCAGAGCCAGGTTGGGTTCCCAGGTGTCTTCTGTAGTGAGGAGACCACCTGTAGAGGTTGTAACACAGCCCTTCTAGAGAACACACTGAGCTGTCTGAGGTGGTGAGTAGACATAGTCTGAGGTACCAGAAGGACAGGACAGAGGAGGAGACTGGAGGGACCTTTGACCGAAGGCTTCAGGAGAGAGAATCCCAATGTGTGTAGTGATATGTTTAACTCTTATCTAAACTGGTCTGATTGGGTATTTACAGGTTACAGGTAATGACCTGGGCTGTAGGCTATATAGCCCACAGTCATGTAGAGGCAACAGTTATAGCTGATTGGGTATTTACAGGTTACAGGTAATGACCTGGGCTGTAGGCTATATAGCCCACAGTCATGTAGAGGCAACGGTTATAGCTGATTGGGTATTTACAGGTTACAGGTAATGACCTGGGCTGTAGGCTATATAGCCCACAGTCATGTAGAGGCAACGGTTATAGCTGATTGGGTATTTACAGGTTACAGGTAATGACCTGGGCTGTAGGCTATATAGATAAGACATGACAAGAATCTGGGTTGTGAGTGACAGGACACGCTAATGGAGGCACGTCTTATACAGTATGTGGCAGAGTCTGAACAATATCTTAAAAAGTACACAAAATTTGACAAATAGGCTTCATTGGTAATTTTTCAAAACTGTCATTTGGCTGTCATGATGATTATTAAAACAACTGTACATAACACATTCCACAAGGTGGCGATAAAGTTGAGTGGAAGGAAATGAGACAGTAGAAGGAAGTGAATGACATCAGAGCTGTATTAACAAGAATTGTTGTATTAAAGTTGAAGACCTATTCAATCTGATCCGTCCTCAAATTCAGATTATTATTATACAGTGATAAAACAAGACTGACACGTGAACACAAATCAACTTACTTTTATAGAAAATGTTTAATATTCTGTAAACATTCAATATTAAATCTTCAGAAATAAGTTGACTAAAATACAAAATAGTTGTATATCCTTTCATACATAAGGCTATTGTTTCATTTTCAGTTATATTAAGCCATCTAAGAAGTCACAGAGGATATTCAAAAAGGTGCAGGAATACATTCATAGCCATACTCAGTGTTGTCACGGTGACAGTGTACAAACAACCATAATTTCCTCCTAAAGCCAAACAGTTAATTAAAGCACTAAATAGTTAGGTCGCCCATGTTATTGGCAGTACAATTGCCGCAATTCGTGAGTAACAGTGCTCTAGCACAGGGTTGTCAAACTCATTTTGCCCTGCGGGCCGTATTCAGTCTTCACCAAGGTCTGGAGTGCCGCACTTAAAATGTGTATATATTGTCTTGGCGTCAAAATGTGCAAAATGTCCTCTATCCATCGGTTTTTGAATTGTTGATGCTCCCTGACTGTCTAGCTTTCATTTTGTTGACTGTTATTGCTCGACAGAGTAAAGAGACTATAAATGTAGCCTTCATTTGGATGACTGTTAGCTAGCTGGACAGAGTGAAAAGACTATAAATGAAGCTTTCATGATGACTGTTAGCTAGCTGAACAGAGTGAAGAGACTATAAATGTAGCTTTCATTATGATGATTGTTAGCTAGCTGAACAGAGTGAAGAGACTATAAATGTAGCTTTCATTATGATGACTGTTAGCTAGCTGAACAGAGTGAAAAGACTATAAATGAAGCTTTCATTATGATGACTGTTAGCTAGCTGAACAGAGTGAAAAGACTATAAATGAAGCTTTCATGATGATGACTGTTAGCTAGCTGAACAGAGTGAAGAGACTATAAATGTAGCTTTCATTTGGATGACTGTTAGCTAGCTGGACAGAGTGAAGAGACTATAAATGTAGCTTTCATTTGGATGACTGTTCGCTAGCTGGACAGAGTGAAGAGACTATAAATGTAGCTTTCATTTGGATGACTGTTAGCTAGCTGAACAGAGTGAAGAGACTATAAATGTAGCTTTCATTTGGATGACTGTTCGCTAGTAGGACAGTGTGAAGAGACTATAAATGTAGCTTTCATTTGGATGACTGTTCGCTAGCTGGACAGAGTGAAGAGACTATAAATGTAGCTTTCATTATGATGACTGTTCGCTAGCTGGACAGAGTGAAGAGACTATAAATGTAGCTTTCATTTGGATGACTGTTCGCTAGCTGGACAGAGTGAAGAGACTATAAATGTAGCTTTCATTTGGATGACTGTTCGCTAGCTGGACAGAGTGAAGAGACTATAAATGTAGCTTTCATTTGGATGACTGTTCGCTAGCTGGACAGTGAGAAGAGACTATAAATGTAGCTTTCATTTGGATGACTGTTAGCTAGCTGGACAGCGTGAAGATACTATATTTAGGTCCATTATCATTTCTAAATATTTATGGTTTGGTTTTAATCATTTAAATGTCGATTGAGATCGTTGTTAGTCAAAAAATTTGTAACAAATTCAATATTTATTTGTGTCTACTACGAGCCGTATGTTAGACAGTTCTACTGTAGAGTCTACTAGTGGGCCGTATGTTAGACAGTCCTACTGTAGAGTCTACTAGTGGGCCGTATGTTAGACAGTCCTACTGTAGAGTCTACTAGTGGGCCGTATGTTAGACAGTTCTACTGTAGAGTCTACTAGTGGGCCGTATGTTAGACAGTTCTACTGTAGAGTCTACTAGTGGGATGTATGTTAGACAGTCCTACTGTAGAGTCTACTAGTGGGCCGTATGTTAGACAGTTCTACTCTAGAGTCTACTAGTGGGCCGTATGTTGGACAGTTCTACTGTAGAGTCTACTAGTGGGCCGTATGTTAGACAGTTCTACTGTAGAGTCTACTAGTGGGCCGTATGTTAGACAGTTCTACTGTAGAGTCTACTAGTGGGCCGTATGTTAGACAGTCCTACTGTAGCGTCTACTAGTGGGCCGTATGTTAGACAGTTCTACTGTAGAGTCTACTAGTGGGCCGTATGTTAGACAGTTCTACTGTAGAGTCTACTAGTGGGCCGTATGTTAGACAGTTCTACTGTAGAGTCTACTAGTGGGCCGTATGTTAGACAGTTCTACTGTAGAGTCTACTAGTGGGCCGTATGTTAGACAGTTCTACTGTAGAGTCTACTAGTGGGCCGTATGTTAGACAGTTCTACTGTAGCGTCTACTAGTGGGCCGTATGTTAGACAGTTCTACTGTAGAGTCTACTAGTGGGCCGTATGTTAGACAGTTCTACTGTAGAGTCTACTAGTGGGCCGTATGTTAGACAGTTCTACTGTAAAGTCTACTAGTGGGCCGTATGTTAGACAGTCCTACTGTAGCGTCTACTAGTGGGCCGTATGTTAGACAGTTCTACTGTAGAGTTTACTAGTGGGCCGTATGTTAGACAGTTCTACTGTAGAGTCTACTAGTGGGCCGTATGTTAGACAGTCCTACTGTAGAGTCTACTAGTGGGCCGTATGTTAGACAGTTCTACTGTAGCGTCTACTAGTGGGCCGTATGTTAGACAGTTCTACTGTAGAGTCTACTAGTGGGCCGTATGTTAGACAGTTCTACTGTAGAGTCTACTAGTGGGCCGTATGTTAGACAGTTCTACTGTAAAGTCTACTAGTGGGCCGTATGTTAGACAGTCCTACTGTAGCGTCTACTAGTGGGCCGTATGTTAGACAGTTCTACTGTAGAGTTTACTAGTGGGCCGTATGTTAGACAGTTCTACTGTAGAGTCTACTAGTGGGCCGTATGTTAGACAGTTCTACTGTAGAGTCTACTAGTGGGCCGTATGTTAGACAGTTCTACTGTAGAGTCTACTAGTGGGCCGTATGTTAGACAGTTCTACTGTAGAGTCTACTAGTGGGCCGTATGTTAGACAGTTCTACTGTAAAGTCTACTAGTGGGCCGTATGTTAGACAGTCCTACTGTAGCGTCTACTAGTGGGCCGTATGTTAGACAGTTCTACTGTAGAGTTTACTAGTGGGCCGTATGTTAGACAGTTCTACTGTAGAGTCTACTAGTGGGCCGTATGTTAGACAGTTCTACTGTAGAGTCTACTAGTGGGCCGTATGTTAGACAGTCCTACTGTAGAGTCTACTAGTGGGCCGTATGTTAGACAGTCCTACTGTAGAGTCTACTAGTGGGCCGTATGTTAGACAGTTCTACTGTAGAGTCTACTAGTGGGCCGTATGTTAGACAGTTCTACTGTAGAGTCTACTAGTGGGCCGTATGTTATACAGTTCTACTGTAGAGTCCACTAGTGGGCCGTATGTTAGACAGTACTACTGTAGAGTCTACTAGTGGGCCGTATGTTAGACAGTTCTACTGTAGAGTCTACTAGTGGGCCGTATGTTAGACAGTTCTACTGTAGAGTCTACTAGTGGGCCGTATGTTAGACAGTTCTACTGTAGAGTCTACTAGTGGGCCGTATGTTAGACAGTTCTACTGTAGCGTCTACTAGTGGGCCGTATGTTAGACAGTTCTACTGTAGAGTCTACTAGTGGGCCGTATGTTATACAGTTCTACTGTAGAGTCTACTAGTGGGCCGTATGTTAGACAGTTCTACTGTAGAGTCTACTAGTGGGCCGTATGTTAGACAGTTCTACTGTAGAGTCTACTAGTGGGCCGTATGTTAGACAGTCCTACTGTAGAGTCTACTAGTGGGCCGTATGTTAGACAGTTCTACTGTAGCGTCTACTAGTGGGCCGTATGTTAGACAGTTCTACTGTAGAGTCTACTAGTGGGCCGTATGTTAGACAGTTCTACTGTAGCGACTACTAGTGGGCCGTATGTTAGACAGTCCTACTGTAGAGTCTACTAGTGGGCCGTATGTTAGACAGTTCTACTGTAGAGTCTACTAGTGGGCCGTATGTTAGACAGTCCTACTGTAGAGTCTACTAGACTGCTTGGTCAGCTTTTACAGCACTGTCATTCAGGGTCTGAATGAAATAGGGATGGTGTGTCATTCAGCCTCGTGTTTGTTGATGAAAACAGAAGATATTTATTGGAAAAAAGATGGTGGTGTATACTGTATATATAGAGAGAGGGAGAGACAGAGTGTGACTTCCAAATCCAGACTAGATCTGTGTGCAAACTCTTGTGTTGTGAATGCCTGGATACGTACGTACATACATAGGAATCACAGTGATAATAACAGTCGTGTATGTGTAACCTCCCTGTTCTTCCCTCTGAAGGCAGCAGACAGCAGGCACCACAGAGATCCTATCCTTCATTGATTCATCATAGTGGGGGCGTTACACAGTGAGCAGTTCCTGTGATATGCTGCAGCTCCTACAAGCCAAGGCTCGTGGAAGGCTACCTCCTTACTTCATTCTGATTCTAGATGTAATTCTATGGCAGGCAGCTAGACAGTTTGTCTTACTGGGTTACACACGTGCATATTAGTACGTCACACGTTGGTGACACGTACAGTGTCCGCTGCTCTCCCTCCCTGTGTAGAAGGAACATGGCTGTACTGGCAGTCAGGGACTAGGCTGATAGCAGGCTTCCCTCCTTGTGTAGAAGGAACATGGCTGTACTGGCAGTCAGGGACTAGGCTGATAGCAGGCTTCCCTCCCTGTGTAGAAGGAACATGGCTGTACTGGCAGTCAGGGACTAGGATGATAGCAGGCTTCTGTTGGTATGCAGCAGGAGTACCTGCTCTCTTCTTCTCTTCCCTCTTCTTCTGTCTGTCCAGATAGTAGAACGCTCCGATCAGGAAGAGGCCAGAGGAGGAGACAATCACACTGCAGGCATAGAACACATAAGAGTAGTGTCCTGTACTGTCCACCAACATGCCTGGAAGAGAGGGACATGGCAACAGGCACAGTGTTAGGAAAGACTTGGGTAACACTTCATTTGAAGGGTACCTACATTACCATGTCATAACACGTTCATAACCACACAAAACAGTTCATAAGCTGTACATAAGCATTTCCTAGAAGGCTTGTATAAACAACCACACGTGGTGCTATAACAGTGAAAGAACAGCTATATTTAAGCGTGGCAGTGTGTGTCCTCATAACACATTCCTCTGAACTGGATGCTAGTTCAGTACAGCTCTGCCAGGACCCGCTGAGCACAGGGCTAGTGGGCTACTACCAGGCGTTGACATTAGAGTTGTCATGGCGCCGGAAACCAGAGACCACCTTACTACCAGGCGTTGACATTAGAGTTGCCATGGCGCTGGAAACCAGAGACCACCTTAGGAGTTCAGCAGGGGTACACTAGGCCACGCCCTCCTCCAGTCAGCCTGCCCCAGAGCCGTTCCCTGTCGACCCTCCTACCCGCCTGACACACACACACACACACACACACACACACACACACACACACACACACACACACACACACACACACACACACACACACACACACACACACACACACACACACACACACACACACACACACACACACACACACACACACACACACACACACACACACACACACACACACACACACACACACTGTGGAAACCAGAGCACATGACCCATTCACATCCCCAGCTAGACATGGGAATCCAGTGGAAAGAACATTCCATTTCTCTGTGTGACATAACTCAGACCCTCTGAGACCCCCCTCTCTCATGTTTATAACTCAGACCCTCTGAGACCCCCCTCTCTCATGTTTATAACTCAGACCCTCACCAGTCCTCATATAACATAACATGTTTATAACTCAGACCCTCCCCAGTCCTCATATAACATAACAGGTTTATAACTCAGACCCTCCCCAGTCCTCAAATAACATAACAGGTTTATAACTCATAACCTCCCCAGTCCTCAAATAACATAACAGGTTTATAACTCATACCCTCCCCAGTCCTCATATAACATAACAGGTTTATAACTCAGACCCTCCCCAGTCCTCATATAACATAACAGGTTTATAACTCAGACCCTCCCCAGTCCTCATATAACATAACAGGTTTATAACTCATACCCTCCCCAGTCCTCATATAACATAACAGGTTTATAACTCAGACCCTCCCCAGTCCTCATATAACATAACAGGTTTATAACTCAGACCCTCCCCAGTCCTCATATAACATAACAGGTTTATAACTCAGACCCTCCCCAGTCCTCATATAACATAACAGGTTTATAACTCATACCCTCCCCAGTCCTCATATAACATAACAGGTTTATAACTCAGACCCTCCCCAGTCCTCATATAACATAACAGGTTTATAATGGGCATAACTCATACCCTCCCCAGTCCTCATATAACATAACAGGTTTATACTGGGCATAACTCATACCCTCCCCAGTCCTCATATAACATAACAGGTTTATAATGGGCATAAATCAGACCCTCCCCAGTCCTCATATAACATAACAGGTTTATACTGGGCATAACTCAGACCCTCCCCAGTCCTCATATAACATAACAGGTTTATACTGGGCATAACTCAGACCCTCCCCAGTCCTCATATAACATAACATGTTTATAATGGGCATAACTCAGACCCTCCCCAGTCCTCATATAACATAACAGGTTTATACTGGGCATAACTCAGACCCTCCCCAGTCCTCATATAACATAACAGGTTTATACTGGGCATAACTCAGACCCTCCCCAGTCCTCATATAACATAACAGGTTTATACTGGGCATAACTCAGACCCTCCCCAGTCCTCATATAACATAACAGGTTTAAACTGGGCATAACTCAGACCCTCCCCAGTCCTCATATAACATAACAGGTTTATACTGGGCATAACTCATAACCTCCCCAGTCCTCATATAACATAACAGGTTTATACTGGGCATAACTCAGACCCTCCTCAGTCCTCATATAACATAACAGGTTTATAATGGGCATAACTCATACCCTCCCCAGTCCTCATATAACATAACAGGTTTATACTGGGCATAACTCAGACCCTCCCCAGTCCTCATATAACATAACAGGTTTATAATGGGCATAACTCAGACCCTCCCCAGTCCTCATATAACATAACAGGTTTATAATGGGCATAACTCAGACCCTCCCCAGTCCTCATATAACATAATAGGTTTATAATGGGCATAACTCATACCCTCCCCAGTCCTCATATAACATAATAGGTTTATAATGGGCATAACTCATACCCTCCCCAGTCCTCATATAACATAACAGGTTTATACTGGGCATAACTCAGACCCTCCCCAGTCCTCATATAACAGGTTTATACTGGGCATAACTCAGACCCTCCCCAGTCCTCATATAACATAACAGGTTTATACTGGGCATAACTCAGACCCTCCCCAGTCCTCATATAACAGGTTTATACTGGGCATAACTCAGACCCTCCCCAGTCCTCATATAACATAACAGGTTTATACTGCGCATAACTCATACCCTCCCCAGTCCTCATATAACATAACAGGTTTATACTGGGCATAACTCAGACCCTCCCCAGTCCTCATATAACAGGTTTATACTGGGCATAACTCAGACCCTCCCCAGTCCTCATATAACATAACAGGTTTAAACTGGGCAAAACTCATACCCTCCTCAGTCCTCATAACATAACAGGTTTATACTGGGCATAACTCATAGCCTCCCCAGTCCTCATATAACATAACAGGTTTATAATGGGCATAACTCAGACCCTCCCCAGTCCTCATATAACATAACAGGTTTATACTGGGCATAACTCAGACCCTCCCCAGTCCTCATAACATAACAGGTTCATACTGGGCATAACTCAGACCCTCCCCAGTCCTCATATAACATAACAGGTTTATACTGGGCATAACTCATACCCTCCCCAGTCCTCATATAACATAACAGGTTTATACTGGGCATAACTCATAGCCTCCCCAGTCCTCATATAACATAACAGGTTTATAATGGGCATAACTCAGACCCTCCCCAGTCCTCATATAACATAACAGGTTTATACTGGGCATAACTCAGACCCTCCCCAGTCCTCATATAACATAACAGGTTTATACTGGGCATAACTCAGACCCTCCCCAGTCCTCATAACATAACAGGTTTATACTGGGCATAACTCAGACCCTCCCCAGTCCTCATATAACATAACAGGTTTATACTGGGCATAACTCAGACCCTCCCCAGTCCTCATAACATAACAGGTTTATACTGGGCATAACTCAGACCCTCCCCAGTCCTCATATAACATAACAGGTTTATACTGGGCATAACTCAGACCCTCCCCAGTCCTCATAACATAACAGGTTTATACTGGGCATAACTCAGACCCTCCCCAGTCCTCATATAACATAACAGGTTTATACTGGGCACAACTCAGACCCTCCCCAGTCCTCATATAACATAACAGGTTTATACTGGGCATAACTCATACCCTCCCCAGTCCTCATATAACATAACAGGTTTATACTGGGCATAACTCAGACCCTCCCCAGTCCTCATATAACATAACAGGTTTATACTGGGCATAACTCAGACCCTCCCCAGTCCTCATATAACATAACAGGTTTATACTGGGCATAACTCATACCCTCCCCAGTCCTCATATAACATAACAGGTTTATACTGGGCATAACTCAGACCCTCCCCAGTCCTCATATAACATAACAGGTTTATACTGGATATAACTCAGACCCTCCCCAGTCCTCATATAACAGGTTTATACTGGGCATAACTCATACCCTCCCCGGTCCTCACATAACATAACAGGTTTATACTGGGCATAACTCATACCCTCCCCAGTCCTCATATAACATAACAGGTTTATACTGGGCACAACTCATAGCCTCCCCAGTCCTCATAACATAACAGGTTTATACTGGGCATAACTCAGACCCTCCCCAGTCCTCATATAACATAACAGGTTTATACTGGGCATAACTCAGACCCTCCCCAGTCCTCATATAACATAACAGGTTTATACTGGGCATAACTCAGACCCTCCCCAGTCCTCATATAACATAACAGGTTTATACTGGGCATAACTCAGACCCTCCCCAGTCCTCATATAACATAACAGGTTTATACTGGGCATAACTCAGACCCTCCCCAGTCCTCATAACAGGTGTATACTGGGCATAACTCATACCCTCCCCAGTCCTCATATAACATAACAGGTTTATACTGGGCATAACTCAGACCCTCCCCAGTCCTCATATAACATAACAGGTTTATACTGGGCATAACTCAGACCCTCCCCAGTCCTCATATAACATAACAGGTTTATACTGGGCATAACTCAGACCCTCCCCAGTCCTCATATAACAGGTTTATACTGGGCATAACTCAGACCCTCCCCAGTCCTCATATAACATAACAGGTTTATACTGGGCATAACTCAGACCCTCCCCAGTCCTCATAACAGGTGTATACTGGGCATAACTCAGACCCTCCCCAGTCCTCATAACATAACAGGTTTATACTGGGCATAACTCAGACCCTCCCCAGTCCTCATAACATAACAGGTTTATACTGGGCATAACTCAGACCCTCCCCAGTCCTCATAACATAACAGGTTTATACTGGGCATAACTCAGACCCTCCCCAGTCCTCATAACATAACAGGTTTATACTGGGCATAACTCAGACCCTCCCCAGTCCTCATAACATAACAGGTGTATACTGGGCATAACTTGACAAGAACCTTAACATGTATGTCTATATGAGTCACTGTGTCCACCACCACCTGTTGTTATGCTAACCACCTACTGACCAACAATGATACAACTAGACTGTAGATAACATGCAGTAGGGGAAGTCATTGATTCTGTACCACAGACAAAGAATCCACACATAGGACTTGAACAGATGCCATAGACTAGAAGACCATACTGTACCAAACACTTTATTACTTAGATTTTTTACTTGTCTAGTTTTTACTTAACACTTAACTTAAAAACTGCATTGTTGGTTAAGGGCTTGTAAGTAAGCATTTCACTGTAAGGTCTACCTACACCTGTTGTATTTGGCACATTTAGATAAATACGATTTGATACATATTGTAAATGGGGAAATTGTGGTGTACCACATCCCCCTATAGCCCCCACAGTGGTGTACCACACCCCCCTATAGCCCCCACAGTGGTGTACCACACCCCCCTATAGCCCCCACAGTGGTGTACCACACCCCCCTATAGCCCCCACAGTGGTGTACCACATCCCCCTATAGCCCCCACAGTGGTGTACCACACCCTCCTATAGCCCCCACAGTGGTGTACCACACCCCCCTATAGCCCCCACAGTGGTGTACCACACCCCCCTATAGCCCCCACAGTGGTGTACCACACCCCCCTATAGCCCCCACAGTGGTGTACCACACCCCCCTATAGGCCCCACAGTGGTGTACCACACCCCCCCTATAGCCCCCACAGTGGTGTACCACACCCCCCTATAGCCCCCACAGTGGTGTACCAAACCCACCTATAGCCCCCACAGTGGTGTACCACACCCCCCTATAGGCCCCACAGTGGTGTACCAAACCCACCTATAGCCCCCACAGTGGTGTACCACACCCCACTATAGCCCCCACAGTGGTGTACCAAACCCACCTATAGCCCCCACAGTGGTGTACCACACCCCACTATAGCCCCCACAGTGGTGTACCAAACCCACCTATAGCCCCCACAGTGGTGTACCACACACCCCTATTGCCCCCGCAACCCTCCCCCACTCCCCAGATTGCTTATGACATGTTCATATGCTATGTAAAAAATATATACATAATTAAAGAAAATTAGCTGTAAAACTGAAAATGTTTATCTTTGTCCAATGGCAAAATGTGTAGTAGTACAATCCTGACAGGCGCAATACACACAGTACCTGCGAGCGGCGGTCCAATCAGCAGTGTTCCACTCTCTAACATACTGATGAGACCCAGGGCAGAGGGGAACCGGCTCATCTCCACCGTCTCCATCAGCACCGTGAACAGCAGAGAGCCAATCACAGACATGGACAGACCAAAGATGACCACGTAGACCAGGAGCACGGGGAAGGTGGCGGCAGCACCACAGATACTGTTACTCAGCCCGTTGACCAGGAGGGCTACCGCAAACACATACACAAAACAGCCACTGCCCCTGAGAGGAGGAGGAAGAGGAGGAGGAAGAAGAGGAGGAGACCAATTTATTATCCATTTTCATTTTCAGATCACATCACATCATTTTTTATTAAATGTTTTCTTGCTTGGGATTCGAACCAGCAACCCTCCGGTCCAGTTGCGGACCCACTCCTAACCTCTAACATCCAGGCTACAGTACCTGAAGCGCGGCAGGCCGAAGAAGACAGCTGCCACGGGTCTCACAGCAATGTTGACCAGGCCCAGTATGGCCATCAGTAGCGCGGCTCGGTCCTGTTCCATACCATTGGCTGTAGCATAGGGCACCAGGTAGACCAGGGGAACTACAAACCCCAACATCATCCACGTCACTCCCAGGGCGTAGGCACGGTAACGAGGGTTACTGACCAACAGGTCAAAGGCCATGTGTCTCCGTAGGAACACGACAAGGTCACTGAGCGCTGTCCTAAGTCTTGCCTTAAGTCCCTCCTCCTGTTGGAGAGGACCTTTGATTGGTTGCTTGCCGAGCCCCTGGGCAGCTTTGTTAGTGAGTATCCTCTGGGCTCCACTGTGTTTGGCCCCCAGGGGCCTCATGACAGCCCCACACACACAGCAGTTCAACAGCAGCCCTCCCAGGACCAGGAAGCTGCCTCTCCAGCCAAACTGGCCCAGCAGGAAGTTGGCCAGCAGGGGTAAGGTGCTGAGGCCCAGGGCCGTGCCGGTGGATGACAGGGCGTTGGCAAACGCCCGCCGCCTCAAAAAGTAGTGGCCCATCATGGTCACAGAGGGCTGGAAGGACAGGCAGAACCCCAACCCTGTATGAGGAGGACAGAGGACCTGATGAGGATGACTCATAATGCCCCATAGAAAGAAGGAGAGACGTCTTATATTAGGGGGTTTATAGTGTGTGTGTGTGTGTGTGTGTGTGTGTGTGTTTGCGCGCCCTCTGACCTGCGATGATGCTGGTGATGTAGAGTTCTGTGATGGTTCTGGCCAGGGCACTGACCACCATGCCTAGTCCACTCAGAACCCCTCCCACCATCACCGTTACCCGGCAACCAAAGCGCTCCACGAGCACGCTGCATAGTGGACCTGGAGAGACAGGAAAACAACATTCAATCACAATACACACCTGGAGAGACAGGAAAACACTGTTCAATCACAATACACACGCACACACACCACACACTCCCCAAAAGCATACAATGGACTGATTAGCATATCAGATCACAATAATTAGCATCATCAATGCATTATCACTGAACATGGAACAATAGTCTGCAGAAAGAGGACGCTGTTTATTCCCACTAAAACCCAGCTGCTGAAACCCACTCTGTTACGTCGTTCAGCAGACACTTCCTCCCATCGCTGGGATCGTCTGGTGGACCAACGCTTCAAACTAAAACCCAGCTGCTGAAACCCACTCTGTTACGTCGTTCAGCAGACACTTCCTCCCATCGCTGGGATCGTCTGGTGGACCAACGCTTCAAACTAAAACACCACAAAGCAGTTCACTCCCCCGTCGGCCAGACTTGTTTAGTTGGCGTTACAGGCTTATGTATATGTGCTAACCACAGTTAGCCTGGGAAAAGGTCACGAGGTTACCCACACTGTGACAGGTGGCTGTGTGTGCAGGATCTTACAATAATGTGGTCAGAAACACGTGATCTGAACGATCATCTTCCAGCTCTTTAATCCAGCTCTCCGAGACAGACCGGAGCTTACAGCAGTACCTATCAGGCTAACTGATTCAGACCAACATGAGATTCAGACTACTGAGAACTCTGAACTCTTGGTACTGTCTTTGATGTGGGAATAATGAGTCCATTCTTTGTGCCGTCTCATCTGTGCTCTTGTGTCATGATAATGTCTGCTCCAGTCATGTGGTCTAGTCTGGTCTCTGTCATGATAATGTCTGCTCCAGTCATGTGGTCCAGTCTGGTCTCTGTCATGATAATGTCTGCTCCAGTCTTGTGGTCCAGTCTGGTCTCTGTCATGATAATGTCTGCTCCAGTCATGTGGTCCAGTCTGGTCTCTGTCATGATAATGTCTGCTCCAGTCATGTGGTCCAGTCTGGTCTCTGTCATGATAATGTCTGCTCCAGTCATGTGGTCTAGTCTGGTCTCTGTCATGATAATGTCTGCTCCAGTCATGTGGTCTAGTCTGGTCTCTGTCATGATAATGTCTGCTCCAGTCATGTGGTCTAGTCTGGTCTCTGTCATGATAATGTCTGCTCCAGTCATGTGGTCTAGTCTAGTCTCTGTCATGATAATGTCTGCTCCAGTCATGTGGTCTAGTCTGGTCTCTGTCATGATAATGTCTGCTCCAGTCTTGTGGTCTAGTCTGGTCTCTGTCATGATAATGTCTGCTCCAGTCATGTGGTCTAGTCTGGTCTCTGTCATGATAATGTATGCTCCAGTCATGTGGTCTAGTCTGGTCTCTGTCATGATAATGTCTGCTCCAGTCATGTGGTCTAGTCTGGTCTCTGTCATGATAATGTCTGCTCCAGTCATGTGGTCTAGTCTGGTCTCTGTCATGATAATGTATGCTCCAGTCATGTGGTCTAGTCTGGTCTCTGTCATGATAATGTATGCTCCAGTCATGTGGTCTAGTCTGGTCTCTGTCATGATAATGTCTGCTCCAGTCTTGTGGTCTAGTCTGGTCTCTGTCATGATAATGTCTGCTCCAGTCATGTGGTCTAGTCTGGTCTCTGTCATGATAATGTCTGCTCCAGTCATGTGGTCCAGTCTGGTCTCTGTCATGATAATGTCTGCTCCAGTCATGTGGTCCAGTCTGGTCTCTGTCATGATAATGTCTGCTCCAGTCATGTGGTCCAGTCTGGTCTCTGTCATGATAATGTCTGCTCCAGTCATGTGGTCTAGTCTGGTCTCTGTCATGATAATGTCTGCTCCAGTCATGTGGTCTAGTCTGGTCTCTGTCATGATAATGTCTGCTCCAGTCATGTGGTCTAGTCTGGTCTCTGTCATGATAATGTCTGCTCCAGTCATGTGGTCTAGTCTAGTCTCTGTCATGATAATGTCTGCTCCAGTCATGTGGTCTAGTCTGGTCTCTGTCATGATAATGTCTGCTCCAGTCTTGTGGTCTAGTCTGGTCTCTGTCATGATAATGTCTGCTCCAGTCTTGTGGTCCAGTCTGGTCTCTGTCATGATAATGTCTGCTCCAGTCTTGTGGTCCAGTCTGGTCTCTGTCATGATAATGTCTGCTCTAGTCATGTGGTCCAGTCTGGTCTCTGTCATGATAATGTCTGCTCCAGTCTTGTGGTCCAGTCTGGTCTCTGTCATGATAATGTCTGCTCCAGTCTTGTGGTCCAGTCTGGTCTCTGTCATGATAATGTCTGCTCCAGTCATGTGGTCTAGTCTGGTCTCTGTCATGATAATGTCTGCTCCAGTCATGTGGTCTAGTCTGGTCTCTGTCATGATAATGTCTGCTCCAGTCTTGTGGTCTAGTCTGGTCTCTGTCATGATAATGTCTGCTCCAGTCATGTGGTCTAGTCTGGTCTCTGAGAATGTTCCTTAGTCCTGGGTGAACCCTATCCCTCCCTCCCTCCAGCTCTTTCTTAGTCTCCCTAGGCAGATGGGTTGCCTCCCACATGAACAGTGTTCTGACATACGCTTTGGCCCTAGGTCTGGGACTTCCGAGACTATTTCTGAAACTATCCCTCCATCTATTTCTCCCTCCATCCCCCCTCCGTCTCTCCTTCCATCCACCCTATCTCTCCCTCTGTCCCTACAACCATCCCTCCCTTTCATCTCTCCCTCCGTCTCCTCCAGATTAATTCGGTTTAAAACCAACCCTGTCCACTGGAAAATCATTGCAGCCTTGAAAATCATAATATCTTGGTCCAACTGAAAAAAAATCCCCAGTTTGACACACAGGAACTACAGTCATTTCCCCAATATGACACATGATGCTGGTTCTCACCAGTTGATGACTGCTAGCCGAGAACACATATTTACATTTTAGTCATTTAGCAGATACTCTTATCCAGAGCAACTTACAGTGGTGAGAGCATATATTTTCATACTGGTCCCCCGTGGGAATCAAACCTACAACCCTGGAGTTGCAAGCACCATGCTCTACCAACTGAGACACACCAGACCACACACATATTTAACCTTTGACAACTAGAAATGAAGAAAACACAACAATAATTACATGAATTCAGAATTTACAGTCATGACATCGGATCAACAGGAGGTTTAATATCAATGGATCAGCTGGAGGTTTAATATCGATGGATCAACAGGAGGTTTAATATCAATGGATCAACAGGAGGTCTAATATCGATGGATCAACAGGAGGTTTAATATCGATGGATCAACAGGAGGTTTAATATCGATGGATCAACAGGAGGTTTAATATCGATGGATCAACAGGATGTTTAATATCGATGGATCAACAGGAGGTTTAATATCGATGGATCAACAGGAGGTTTAATATCAATGGATCAACAGGAGGTCTAATATCGATGGATCAACAGGAGGTTTAATATCGATGGATCAACAGGAGGTTTAATATCGATGGATCAACAGGAGGTTTAATATCGATGGATCAACAGGATGTTTAATATCGATGGATCAACAGGAGGTTTAATATCGATGGATCAACAGGAGGTTTAATATCGATGGATCAACAGGAGGTTTAATATCGATGGATCAACAGGAGGCCTAAATCGATGGATCAGCTGGAGGTCTAATATCGATGGATCAACAGGAGGTTTAATATCGATGGATCAACAGGAGGTTTAATATCGATGGATCAACAGGAGGTTTAATATCGATGGATCAACAGGAGGTTTAATATCGATGGATCAACAGGAGGTCTAATATCGATGGATCAGCTGGAGGTCTAATATCGATGGATCAACAGGAGGTTTAATATCGATGGATCAACAGGAGGTCTAATATCGATGGATCAACAGGAGGTCTAATATCGATGGATCAACAGGAGGTCTAATATCGATGGATCAACAGGAGGTTTAATATCGATGGATCAACAGGAGGTCTAATATCGATGGATCAACAGGAGGTTTAATATCGATGGATCAACAGGAGGTTTAATATCGATGGATCAGCTGGAGATTTAATATCGATGGATCAACAGGAGGTTTAATATCGATGGATCAACAGGAGGTCTAATATCGATGGATCAACAGGAGGTTTAATATCGATGGATCAACAGGAGGTTTAATATCGATGGATCAACAGGAGGTCTAATATCGATGGATCAACAGGAGGTCTAATATCGATGGATCAACTGGAGGTTTAATATCGATGGATCAACAGGAGGTCTAATATCGATGGATCAACTGGAGGTTTAATATCGATGGATCAACAGGAGGTCTAATATCGATGGATCAACAGGAGGTCTAATATCAATGGATCAACAGGAGGTCTAACATCGATGGATCAACAGGAGGTCTAATATCGATGGATCAACAGGAGGTCTAATATCGATGGATCAACAGGAGGTCTAATATCGATGGATCAACAGGAGGTCTAATATCGATGGATCAACAGGAGGTCTAATATCGATGGATCAACAGGAGGTCTAATATCGATGGATCAACAGGAGGTCTAATATCGATGGATCAACAGGAGGTCTAATATCGATGGATCAACAGGTCTAATATCGATGGATCAACAGGTCTAATATCGATGGATCAACAGGAGGTCTAATATCGATGGATCAACAGGAGGTCTAATATCGATGGATCAACAGGAGGTTTAATATCGATGGATCAACAGGAGGTTTAATATCGATGGATCAGCTGGAGGTTTAATATCGATGGTCTACGGTCCAGAAGGAGTAAAAGGCTTACTGTAAATAAGTAAGGACACTGTGGTTCACACTATCCAATCACTCAAGTGAATCACCAAATAACGTTCCTTTTCAACATATCATATTACTTCAGTGAATCACCAAATAACGTTCCTTTTCAACATATCAGATTACTTCAGTGAATCACCAAATTACGTTCCTTTTCAACATATCAGATTACTTCAGTGAATCACCAAATAACGTTCCTCTTGGCCTTAGTCCTCCTCAGCAGGAAGAGAAAGAGGAGGAACAGGAGGGAGGGTCAGGATGATAGAAAGAGGAGGAATGAGAGGGAGGGAGGGTCAGGATGATAGAAAGAGGAGGAATGAGATGGAGGGAGGGTCAGGATGATAGAAAGAGGAGGAATGAGAGGGAGGGAGGGTCAGGGTGATAGAAAGAGGAGGAATGAGAGTCAGGATGATAGAAAGAGGAGGAGTGCGAGGGAGGGTGATAGATAAATAAACATTGGGCCACCAGAACAATGGACTACTGGTCCTGTCTGTCCCGTTTGGCCCTGAGCTACCGCCCTGTAATAACAAACAGAGGCTGAGTCACACAACCCAACACACAAACACACCACGGCACGTCTGAACCTGGGCCGTCCGTTCTCACACACACGGGCCCGAACAGACAGCATCCGCAGTGTTACCAGAACTCTTCACCTAACCTCTCACCCTTACTCTAAACACACAGCCTGCAAGGAAACACTCTCTACTCCCTCTGTGTGTCCAGTGTGTGTGTGTCCAGTGTGTGTGTGGTACATCTGAACCTGGGCCGTTCCCACAGGCGCAGGGTCACGGAAAGAGACACAGAGTTTCCAGAAATCTTCACCCTAACCCCTCAACTTTACTGTAAATCTACAGCCTGCCAGAAAAACTGACTAACACTTCATCGGTGTGTGTCCTGTGGGTTTGTGTCGAGTGTGTGTGTGTGTGTGTGTATTTCTGTGTCAACATACATTGAGGTGAAAGATAACATAAAATGAATCATTAACCTGTAGTACTGTTTCATTGCAACATACTGTTATGTATTGGAAGTAGACCTACTTCAATCAGCCAAATAAAGACACTACAATAAATGTGTACAATCCTACAATGACAACGACAGTTAGATCGCTACCACCAGTGTGTGTGAGAGAGAGAGAGAGGGTGATAGAGGGTGAGAGAGAGAGGGTGAGAGAGAGAGGGAGGGTGATAGAGGGTGAGAGAGAGAGAGAGAGAGAGGGTGTGTGTTCAATCATGCAACGATGCCTCAATGTACAATGACAGAAGCATCCTCACCACCAGCGTGCAGCACAGCAGTCATGATAGCAGGCACCCAGGACGTCTCTGTGTTGCTGGAGCTGAACTCAGCCTGTAGCTCTGTGTAAAAGATACCAATACAGGAAGGGAAGGCCAGCGTTAGAGCCAGGACCAGGATAGTAGCCACCAGCACTACCCAGCCCCAGCCCCCATCCGGGGCCACCTGTTGGGCATACCCGTTCCCAGACAGCCCAGCCCCTGGTTCTCCAGTTGGGCCATTGTGGGGTGGTAACCCAGTAAGGTGGTGGTGTTGGAGGGAACCCTCCTCCTCCTCCTCCTCCTCCTCCTGCTCCTCCTCCTGCTCCTCCGAGTTACTGTCTGTGCTCCTCCTCACAGTACTGTGGTTCACCCCGGTCCAGTCCTGAGACGGCTGTGTCTCTACCACATCCTCAGATCCCCTGGACCCCTCTGCCCTAACCTCGGGTCCCTTAGGCCCCTGGGGGCCCTCTCCTCCACTACCCCTCCTCAGCAGGACTGTGTCGCCCTGGGTCTGGTTTTGTCTGGTCCTCTGGGTCCTGTGGGTCTGGTTCTGTCTGGCCTCCAACTCCACCCCTTCTGTCATCCTGCCTAGCTGGCTGTGGACTGGGCCTTCTGCTGATCAGCTTCCTGAGTGGAGGATAACAGGGAGGGAAGGAGGGATAGATGAGATGGAGGGAAGGAGAGAGGGATAAGAAAAAGGGTGGGAAGGAGGTAGAAAAAGAGAGCATGAGAGAGAAAGAGAGAGAGAGAGAGAGAGAGAGAGAGAGGTGTCTGATGTTGTTAGTTACTCAGAGGCAGCAGCTGCCCTGGCTGGCTGTGGTATTGGCCCCGTGTCTAAACAGCCACTGATAATGGATGCAGAGGAACAAAGCAAAGCATGACAGCCTCACTGGCTGAAGATATATTGTAAATTGATTAACTTGAGTAAATGTTTTCCATGAATACCCCCAAAAATAGGCTATTAGACAGATCCTTTCTACCAATGCTTAAAGTGTGTATAAGAGATCCATCTGTCTCAACTCACTCACTGTTGCACACCACTATTTCTACTGCACATCATCATCTGCACATCTATCACTCCAGTGTTAATTTGCTAAATTGTAATTTCTTCACTACTATGGCCTATTTATTGCCTTACCTCCTTACTCCATTTGCACACACTGTATGTAGACTTTTTCTATTGTGTACGTTTGTTTTTGTGTAACTCTGTTTTGTTGTTTGTGTCGCACTGCTTTGCTTTATCTTGGCCAGGTCGCAGTTGTAAATGAGAACTTGTTCTCAACTGGCCTACCTGGTTAAATAAAGGTGAAATAAAAATATATATAAATACATTTTTTTTTAAATCACCAATTAGCCTCAACGACTACCTACCATATACATGGTAAATAGGCTAATAACATGGATGCATAGTCTATTGCTATAGCTGTAATAAAGTCATATGCAATTGTACATTTAAATAGATTTGAACAGATAAGCAATCTAAATACAAGTAATGTGGCACTCCCATTGATTAAAATAATAAATGCATATGGCTGTAACCTATCCTACACAAATCCCGTTGGTTTTCCTACCTGGAGTGTCCCTGGTCAGCCCGTCAAAACACGGCGAGATACTTTACCATTATCACGTCGATGAAGTCAGTGGGTGTTAGCATAATTCATTTACCATGAATACGATTATATCACTTTTCACAATTACCCTTAGTCGCGCAGCATCACCAATGTTTCCCCGATGTCCATGTCTGGGCGTCAGCACAGAACGCTTTAAGTCGCCCGCGGTACCATAGGATGTGTGTGCAGACAGAAAACGTATGCCTCTCAATCAGGTGGCGTTGCGTAAACTCGCAGTTCTTTCAAAAACGCTGTCAAATCAAATCCTGGAGAACACCCGAGGATTCAATCGCCTCTCTCGTTCTCAACTTTAATTTGCCGGTCTGCCTGGCAGAAAGCCATCAAACTCAGTCACAGCACTGGATAGGACAAATCTCCCCGGAACCAATATTATCCAACCAGCTTGCCTACAGACAAGCCGTCAACAAAAATCCCCCTTTGTCATTATTGTAATCCCCAGGACTCGTGTTCACTTAATCTAAACTACTTCATAATAAATACAGAATTATCAAGATTAGGTTTACCATATAAAGCCCGGTTGGCTGTTTATCGTATAGTTTCTCGTCAGAGGTCCCTTGCGAATTTGTCTCCATGGGAACAGAACAGCCCGGGTTTCTGGTTTGCACCTGCAGCTCTACAGGATATCTGACCGCAATAAATCTAGAATAATTGTAACAATCATTGGCCATTTTGGAAACTAACATAACCTATTAACCTAACATAACCTAGGCTAAATAATGATATTAACATTGTCAGATGACATTTGTCATAGCCTGTCCCCGATAATGCAATTTACAATCAGTGGCGGTTCCAGCTTGTATGGCTCCCTGGGCGAACCCCCGACATTTGGAACAGCACAAATAAATAATCATAACATTTAAAACTATATAAATATACAAAATATATACAAAAATACGCCTCATAAATATAAAAAATAAGTAACAAAGTCAAATAGAAACAAATGTTAGTATATAAATACAAAATATAATCAAATTATTACACTATTCATTTATTACCTTGTCTGCTCGGGGATTCGATCCAGCAACTTTTCGGCTACTGGCCCAACCACTAGCCTACCTGCCGCCCTAGGCGTAAGACACCCCAAAAGACTGAATATATTACAAAATATACAAAATATCAGCATACTATATACGTTTTTTAAGTAGCTGCATACCTTTATCTTTTGCCGTTTCTCTTCTTCTTTCCTCTTTTTCCTAAACTGATGGCTTAGACCTTTTCCTGGGCGGCTGCCCATGTCACCCATACCGAAATCCGCTACTGTTTGCAATAATTAGGCCTAAATAAATAAATAAGCCATACCAAAAAATATATTAACCTAGTGATGCAAAACGCAACAATTTCAAAGATTTTACTGAGTTACTGTTCATATAAGGAAATCAGTCAATTGAAAGAAATGAATTAGGCTTTAATCTATGGATCTTACATGACTGGGAATACAGACAGATACGCATCTGTTGGTCACAGAAAAAAAGAGTAGGGGCATGGATCAGAAAACCAGTCAGTATCTGATGTGACCACCATTGGCCTCATGCAGCGCAACACATCTCATTTGAATAGAGTTGAACAGGCTGTTGATTGTGGCCTGTGGAATGTTGTCCCACTCCTCTTCGATGGCTGTGCGAATATGTTGGATATTGGTTGAACTGAAACATCCTGTCCTACACATTTTTTTTATTTTTTATTTATTTAACCTTTATTTAACCAGGTAGGCAAATTGAGAACACGTTCTCATTTACAATTGCGACCTGGCCAAGATAAAGCAAAGCAGTTCGACACATACAACAACACATAGTTACACATGGAGTAAAACAAACATATAGTCAATGATACAGTGAAAAAAAATAAGTCTATATACAATGTGAGCAAGTGAGGTGAGATAAGGGAGGTGAAGGCAAACAAATATATGTATAAATAAATAAAAATATAAAAAGGCCATGGTGGCGAAGTAAATACAACACAGCAAGTAAAATAAAAACTAAAAACACTGGAATGGTTGGTTTGCAGTGGAAGAAAGCGCAAAGTAGAGACAGAAATAATGGGGTGCAAAGGAGCAAAATAAATAAATAAATACAGTAGGTAAAGAGGTAGTTGTTTGGGCTAAATTATAGATGGGCTATGTACAGGTGCAGTAATCTATGAGCTGCTCTGACAGCTGGTGCTTAAAGCTAGTGAGGGAGATAAGTGTTTCCAGTTTCAGAGATTTTTGTAGTTCGTTCCAGTCATTGGCAGCAGAGAACTGGAAGGAGAGGCGGCCAAAGGAAGAATTGGTTTTGGGGGTGACCAGAGAGATATACCTGCTGGAGCGCGTGCTACAGGTAGGTGTTGCTATGGTGACCAGCGAGCTGAGATAAGGGGGGACTTTACCTAGCAGAGACTTGTAGATAACCTGGAACCAGTGGGTTTGGCGACGAGTATGAAGCGAGGGCCAGCCAACGAGAGTGTACAGGTCGCAGTGGTGGGTAGTATATGGGGCTTTGGTGACAAAACGGATGGCACTGTGATAGACTGCATCCAATTTATTGAGTAGGGTTTTGGAGGCTATTTTGTAAATGACATCACCGAAGTCGAGGATTGGTAGGATGGTCAGTTTTACAAGGGTATGTTTGGCAGCATGAGTGAAGGATGCTTTGTTGCGGAATAGGAAGCCAATTCTAGATTTAACTTTGGATTGGAGATGTTTGATGTGAGTCTGGAAGGAGAGTTTACAGTCTAACCAGACACCTAGGTATTTGTAGTTGTCCACATATTCTAAGTCAGAGCCGTCCAGAGTAGTGATGTTGGACAGGCGGGCAGGTGCAGGCAGCGATCGGTTGAAGAGCATGCATTTAGTTTTACTTGTATTTAAGAGCAATTGGAGGCCACGGAAGGAGAGTTGTATGGCATTGAAGCTCGCCTGGAGGGTTGTTAACACAGTGTCAAAAGAAGGGCCAGAAGTATACAGAATAGTGTCGTCTGCGTAGAGGTGGATCAGAGAATCACCAGCAGCAAGAGCGACATCATTGATGTATACAGAGAAGAGAGTCGGTCCAAGAATTGAACCCACATCAATCCAGAGCATCCCAAACATGCTCAATGGGTATGTCACCCTGGTGAGTATGCAGGCAATGGAAGAACTGGGACAGTTTACGCTTCCAGGAATTGTGTGCAGATCCTTGCGGCATGGGGCCGTGCATTATCATGCTAAAACATGAGGTGATGGCGGTGGCTGACTGGCACGACAATGGGCCTCAGGATGTGGTCACGGTTTCTCTGTGCATTCAACGTGTCATCGATAAAATGCAATCGTGTTCATTGTCTGTAGCTTATGCCTGCCCATACCATAACCCCACCGCCACCATGGGGCACTCTGTTCACAATGTTGACATCAGCAAACCACTCGCCCACATGATGCCATTCAAGTGGTCTGCAGTTGTGAGGCTGGTTGGACGCACTGCCAAATTCTCTAAAACTACGTTGAATGCAGCTTATGGTAGAGTAATTAACAACAGCTCTGGTGGACATTCCTGAAGTCAACATGCCAATTGCACTCTCCCTCAAAACTCTGTGGCATTGTGTTGTGTGGCAAAACTGCACATTTTATTATTATTCTACCTTTATTTCAACAAGGAACACAGACTGAGACCGAGGTCTCTTTTACAGCTTGGCCCTGCGTATACATGTTTACACATACAGTTTAGGTACAATGATTAAAAAAACTAAACAAGACAAACATAACGATCACAGATAATACAAAAAAATAAAATAAATACAACAGATTACATTTAAACAGGTTATTCTACAAACAGCACAAGAACCTGCATTACCCGAAACAGTCACAAGCAATACAAAAATAAAAATGCTCCAATAAATATTTAAAATGGGCAACAGAGGGACAAGAGTCTCAAGTTTAAGTTTAGTCTGCAGGCTATTCCATAGGCAAGGAGCGTAACAGGAAAAGGCAGCCATACCCAACTCTGAGGAAATCGCATGAGCCTCAAGTGTAATCCATGTTGAGACCTGGTTTTATGAATTATAATTATAATATTGATGAGTGATGATAAATAAGAAGGTAGTTTATTCAGAAGTGCTTTATAGACAAAACACGAGAGCATGTTGTTCTGGTCTCACGGACAGCGAAGTCCAACCCACATTTTGATACAAAACACAATGGTGAGTTCTGTAGCTAGCACTCGTAATAAACCTAAGTGCGCAATGATAAGTAGCATCCAGCGATTTAAGTGTTGATGCCGTAGCATGCATGTAAATAATATCCCCATAATCTATAACGGACATAAAAGTAGCTTGCACAATGTGTCTTCTATGTGTAGAGGACAAACAAGTCCTGTTTCTATAGAGGAAGCCTAGCTTGATTTTTAGCCGTTTACAAAGTTCATCAATATGCATTTTAAAAGACAGTTTATCATCCAACCATATCCCTAAGTATTTATATGCAGAGACCTGATTCCTCTTAGAGTGGCCTTTTATTGTCTCCAGCACCTGTGTAATGATCACGCTGTTTAATCAGCTTCTTGATATGCCACACCTGTCAGGTGAATGGAATTATCTTGGCAAAGGACAAATTCTCACTAACAGGGATTTGAAAATAAATCTGTGCACAACATTTTAGAGAAATAAGCTTTTTGAGTTTATGGAACAATTCTGGGATATTTTATTTCAACTCTTGAAACATGGGAACCAACACTTTACATGTTACGTTTATATTTTAGTTCAGTGTGGAATAAAACACCGACCAGCTGACTTTTTCTGAGCTGCTGCCAGAAAGAAAAGACATCCTGAACTTTCAGTCAGACTCAGTGTTGTGACACATCTCAGAGGAATTCACAGCTTTAGTTGACAGTAAGTATCATCTCCCATTGTTCTGATGCCTTTAAAATATGTCCTTGTGACCTTGGGGGCTCAAGTGGTCAGGAAGCAGACAGTATACCTGAGTGACCTTGGGGGCTCAAGTGGTCAGGAAGCAGACAGTATACCTGAGTGTTCTGCAGTGTTCCACTCTGAAACAATGTGGACGCCTTGAGATACCCCTTTCCTGCAGTCAAATGACCAAATCGCCCTCTAGTGGCCTCATGGGTGGAATTTTGTTTTTCATAATTTAATCATGAATACACTTTTTTTTATTAAAAAAAAAAAAATATCTGGTGTTTCTATGTCAAACGGTTTTGTTAAATTACTGTATTCTGTGATGTATACAAAGTTTAATATTGGGATGCAAACTCAAACTTGAATACATTTAAACTCTACCGTATATCTGACATGGTAGAGGTGTCTTCTTCTTTGTTAAGCCCATAACCATGTGTTCGAGGTGTATACTTTTGTGTCAAAGTAGATTTGTTTAAGAATACCAAGAAAACCCACTGTGTGACCCTGATTTAGCCCCTGCAGTAAAAGGTTAACTCACTTGTTGCTGAGAGAAGTCTACACTCAGGTGACTGTAGTGTCATGGCTACCACTCACACAACGTCATGTGTAATCCAGTAGTCTATGTATAGACCTATAATATAAAGGAGCGGTAGTTCATTTCAAGAGATGATGAAATCCTTGTTTTTTCTTTCTAGGCCAGTGATGTAGGCCTGCCATGTTATTGTAAAACCTCTTCATAGGCTAACCCCACGTACTGAGGACCAGATAATCAAACATTTCACCAGGATATTTTTGTCAAGAGGACTTTTTTAAATTATTAGTCAACACAGCTCCACCCTGTTCACTTCCCATCAAGCACAGGGATGACATCAGCTACTCAGCTAAATGTCTAGTTTCCGTGGAAATGAGTAGGCCTACATTAAAGTCTACCTGTCTGTCAGGTAGATGTTTTGTCTTCGCAGACAGGTCTGTGTAAACTGAGGAAGCAGATGCTGGCTAACCAAGGAAGTAACCCAAGTAATCTGTTTACGTTACTAACTTACTAATGACTGAGTTACGAATTACTTTTGTCATTTAATCTGATTACAAATCTGAAGTAATCAGCCCAAACCCGTTGACCACATCCCATCAGGCCCATGTGGACTCTGAGGGGGGTGTTTTGTCTAGTCTACCTTTGGCAGACCTTGAGCTACTCAGCTACCACTTATTGTCTTGGCTGATCTGTTCAGGATTCAGGATACAGTCTGTGGGGTCCCACCCTGGCCTCAACATTACTGGCAGTAGCGAAGGAAAACATTTACTATAGTTGAACATCACCTTTTGACTCTTCTGGGTGTGGCCTCTTCTTATTGTCTTCCCCATAAATACTTGTTTAGATTTGAAACAAACACAGGAATCAAGAGAATCACAACCCTCAGATCATTTAGATCAGGGGTCACCAACCTTTTCTGGAATCAAGATCACTTTGAGTCAAAATGCAAGCCGAGGTCTAACACACACGACTTAAAAAAAAAAAAACTAAGTTAATGCAACATTAACCTATTAAAAACAGTTCTGGTAGCAATGAGGTTTGCAGTAGGCTTTAGGCCCAATACATTATCACTGCATATTGGCTATGCTTGAATTGCCCTGTCAATGTTGCTCTTCTCAGACCATTTTGAAATTACATTTCAACATTTTAAGTATATGATCACACTGGTGCTAAATTGTTTGTTGTATTGTGAGGCACAGCTGAATGAGCATAATAATGTATTATTTTTATTTTACTGGACTGATGGCCTGCATCTGATTGTCAGTCAGAGGGGATGTAGGGAGCAGCGGTGACGCTGCCTCTCACCAGACTAACCAACCCTCCCGTACTGTCCGAATACCCATAAAAGTCTACTAATGCCACTTTCAAAACAACTGGGAACTGGGAAATGTCCGACTTCCGACTTCAGTGCGTTCAAGACAACTGGAAACTCTGGGGGAAAAAAACAAGCTCCGACTGTGAAAATCGTTTTGAACAGTCATCCAACTCAGAATTCCATGTCGGATACTCCGGCGTCTTTCTAGAACTCAGATTTTACTACCTGAAGATCACTGACGTCATCATTTTACTTTTTTTTTATAGAGTTCCCAGTTGTCTTGAAAGCACCATAAATAGTATGCGAAAAATATGTTTTATAGTATATGAAATTTTTATAATAGTCCTCCGAAATGCATCATCAAATACGTGATTGCGTTGACTACCACCATTCGCGCTGGCTGGTACAACGCCTTAAATTACCTGATTATCAGCTGTTGTCAAACACGTGAGTCAGAAAAGAAAAGTGAATTCTACTAGATCAAACGCCGAAATGAGTAGGCAGTTTAAGTATGTAACACGCTAAGGATACTCAGACATGTCCATTGTCCCTCCGCTCTCCCATCCTCTGCTGAGAAAAGGGGACACCGTCTTCCAGCGGATGGCGAAAGTCGTTACTGATGCTATATAAGGCAATGGTGCTATCTGTCAATGATTTTCGAGGCCAGTATAATGAAGATTTAAATTACCATCCAGATGTGTTTACACTTGATTAATATCCAGACATAAAGCGTGCCTGGCTACCTACATGTGGTCACGCAGATCTGATCACAATCAGATCACAATGTGTTTTTTAATCGTCTACACCGGTCTAGAAATGTGGGCACAATCAGAATGTGGACAAGATCAGGACAAAGGGCACATGTTAGCATGCACCAGAAGGCACAGCACAGTAGCTCTCCAGGACCAGTTTCAGCGAACACCTATGACTCACTGTTAATAGTCTAACACCTGGAAGGACAAGGGATTCACTAGAATTATATTTAGTGGGTTTTATTGCAGGGTTTTATTGACGCTATTGTGCATCCTGTTGTGTGCAGAAGAGGCCTTGGCCTTCTGGGATGGTTCGATGACAAGACCATCATGGAAAGAGTTGTTCAGCTGTAGAGACACAACACAGTAATTCAGTATGTCTGGTCCTCCATCATGTTGTTCAGCTGTAGAGACACAACAACACAGTAATTCAGTATGTCTGGTCCTCCATCATGTTGTTCAGCTGTAGAGACACAACAACACAGTAATTCAGTATGTCTGGTCCTCCATCATGTTGTTCAGCTGTAGAGACACAACAACACAGTAATTCAGTATGTCTGGTCCTCCATCATGTTGTTCAGCTGTAGAGACACAACACAGTAATTCAGTATGTCTGGTCCTCCATCATGTTGTTCAGCTGTAGAGACACAACAACACAGTAATTCAGTATGTCTGGTCCTCCATCATGTTGTTTAGTTGTAGAGACACAACACAGTAATTCAGTATGTCTGGTCCTCCATCATGTTGTTCAGCTGTAGAGACACAACAACACAGTAATTCAGTATGTCTGGTCCTCCATCATGTTGTTCAGCTGTAGAGACACAACAACACAGTAATTCAGTATGTCTGGTCCTCCATCATGTTGTTCAGCTGTAGAGACAACACAGTAATTCAGTATGCCTGGTCCTCCATCATGTTGTTCAGCTGTAGAGACACAACAACACAGTAATTCAGTATGTCTGGTCCTCCTCCATGTTGTTCAGCTGTAGAGACACAACAACACAGTAATTCAGTATGTCTGGTCCTCCATCATGTTGTTCAGCTGTAGAGACACAACACAGTAATTCAGTATGTCTGGTCCTCCATCATGTTGTTCAGCTGTAGAGACACAACAACACAGTAATTCAGTATGTCTGGTCCTCCATCATGATGTTCAGCTGTAGAGACACAACACAGTAATTCAGTATGTCTGGTCCTCCATCATGATGTTCAGCTGTAGAGACACAACACAGTAATTCAGTATGTCTGGTCCTCCATCATGTTGTTCAGCTGTAGAGACAACACAGTAATTCAGTATGTCTGGTCCTCCATCATGTTGTTCAGCTGTAGAGACAACACAGTAATTCAGTATGTCTGGTCCTCCATCATGTTGTTCAGCTGTAGAGACACAACAACACAGTAATTCAGTATGTCTGGTCCTCCATCATGTTGTTCAGCTGTAGAGACACAACACAGTAATTCAGTATGTCTGGTCCTCCATCATGTTGTTCAGCTGTAGAGACACAACAACACAGTAATTCAGTATGTCTGGTCCTCCATCATGTTGTTCAGCTATAGAGACACAACAACACAGTAATTCAGTATGTCTGGTCCTCCATCATGTTGTTCAGCTGTAGAGACACAACACAGTAATTCAGTATGTCTGGTCCTCCATTATGTTGTTTAGCTGTAGAGACACAACAACACAGTAATTCAGTATGTCTGGTCCTCCATCATGTTGTTCAGCTGTAGAGACACAACACAGTAATTCAGTATGTCTGGTCCTCCATCATGTTGTTCAGCTGTAGAGACACAACAACACAGTAATTCAGTATGTCTGGTCCTCCATTATGTTGTTCAGCTGTAGAGACACAACACAGTAATTCAGTATGTCTGGTCCTCCATCATGTTGTTCAGCTGTAGAGACACAACAACACAGTAATTCAGTATGTCTGGTCCTCCATCATGTTATTCAGCTGTAGAGACACAACACAGTAATTCAGTATGTCTGGTCCTCCATCATGTTGTTCAGCTGTAGAGACAACACAGTAATTCAGTATGTCTGGTCCTCCATCATGTTGTTCAGCTGTAGAGACACAACAACACAGTAATTCAGTATGTCTGGTCCTCCATCATGTTGTTCAGCTGTAGAGACACAACACAGTAATTCAGTATGTCTGGTCCTCCATCGTGTTGTTCAGCTGTAGAGACACAACAACACAGTAATTCAGTATGTCTGGTCCTCCATCATGTTGTTCAGCTGTAGAGACACAACAACACAGTAATTCAGTATGTCTGGTCCTCCATCATGATGTTCAGCTGTAGAGACACAACACAGTAATTCAGTATGTCTGGTCCTCCATCATGATGTTCAGCTGTAGAGACACAACACAGTAATTCAGTATGTCTGGTCCTCCATCATGTTGTTCAGCTGTAGAGACAACACAGTAATTCAGTATGTCTGGTCCTCCATCATGTTGTTCAGCTGTAGAGACAACACAGTAATTCAGTATGTCTGGTCCTCCATCATGTTGTTCAGCTGTAGAGACACAACAACACAGTAATTCAGTATGTCTGGTCCTCCATCATGTTGTTCAGCTGTAGAGACACAACACAGTAATTCAGTATGTCTGGTCCTCCATCATGTTGTTCAGCTGTAGAGACACAACAACACAGTAATTCAGTATGTCTGGTCCTCCATCATGTTGTTCAGCTATAGAGACACAACAACACAGTAATTCAGTATGTCTGGTCCTCCATCATGTTGTTCAGCTGTAGAGACACAACACAGTAATTCAGTATGTCTGGTCCTCCATCATGTTGTTCAGCTGTAGAGACACAACAACACAGTAATTCAGTATGTCTGGTCCTCCATCATGTTGTTCAGCTGTAGAGACACAACAACACAGTAATTCAGTATGTCTGGTCCTCCATTATGTTGTTTAGCTGTAGAGACACAACAACACAGTAATTCAGTATGTCTGGTCCTCCATCATGTTGTTCAGCTGTAGAGACACAACACAGTAATTCAGTATGTCTGGTCCTCCATCATGTTGTTCAGCTGTAGAGACACAACAACACAGTAATTCAGTATGTCTGGTCCTCCATTATGTTGTTCAGCTGTAGAGACACAACACAGTAATTCAGTATGTCTGGTCCTCCATCATGTTGTTCAGCTGTAGAGACACAACAACACAGTAATTCAGTATGTCTGGTCCTCCATCATGTTGTTCAGCTGTAGAGACACAACAACACAGTAATTCAGTATGTCTGGTCCTCCATCGTGTTGTTTAGCTGTAGAGACACAACACAGTAATTCAGTATGTCTGGTCCTCCATCATGTTGTTCAGCTGTAGAGACACAACAACACAGTAATTCAGTATGTCTGGTCCTCCATCATGTTGTTCAGCTGTAGAGACACAACAACACAGTAATTCAGTATGTCTGGTCCTCCATCATGTTATTCAGCTGTAGAGACACAACAACACAGTAATTCAGTATGTCTGGTCCTCCATCATGTTGTTCAGCTGTAGAGACACAACAACACAGTAATTCAGTATGTCTGGTCCTCCATCATGTTATTCAGCTGTAGAGACACAACAACACAGTAATTCAGTATGTCTGGTCCTCCATCATGTTGTTCAGCTGTAGAGACACAACACAGTAATTCAGTATGTCTGGTCCTCCATCATGTTGTTCAGCTGTAGAGACACAACAACACAGTAATTCAGTATGTCTGGTCCTCCATCATGTTATTCAGCTGTAGAGACACAACAACACAGTAATTCAGTATGTCTGGTCCTCCATCATGTTGTTCAGCTGTAGAGACACAACAACACAGTAATTCAGTATGTCTGGTCCTCCATTGTGTTGTTCAGCTGTAGAGACAACACAGTAATTCAGTATGTCTGGTCCTCCATCATGTTGTTCAGCTGTAGAGACAACACAGTAATTCAGTATGTCTGGTCCTCCATCATGTTGTTCAGCTGTAGAGACACAACAACACAGTAATTCAGTATGTCTGGTCCTCCATCATGTTGTTCAGCTGTAGAGACAACACAGTAATTCAGTATGTCTGGTCCTCCATCATGTTGTTCAGCTGTAGAGACACAACAACACAGTAATTCAGTATGTCTGGTCCTCCATCATGTTGTTCAGCTGTAGAGACACAACACAGTAATTCAGTATGTCTGGTCCTCCATCGTGTTGTTCAGCTGTAGAGACACAACAACACAGTAATTCAGTATGTCTGGTCCTCCATCATGATGTTCAGCTGTAGAGACACAACACAGTAATTCAGTATGTCTGGTCCTCCATCATGATGTTCAGCTGTAGAGACACAACACAGTAATTCAGTATGTCTGGTCCTCCATCATGTTGTTCAGCTGTAGAGACACAACAACACAGTAATTCAGTATGTCTGGTCCTCCATCATGTTGTTCAGCTGTAGAGACACAACAACACAGTAATTCAGTATGTCTGGTCCTCCATCATGTTGTTCAGCTGTAGAGACACAACACAGTAATTCAGTATGTCTGGTCCTCCATCGTGTTGTTCAGCTGTAGAGACACAACACAGTAATTCAGTATGTCTGGTCCTCCATCGTGTTGTTCAGCTGTAGAGACACAACACAGTAATTCAGTACGTCTGGTCCTCCATCATGATGTTCAGCTGTAGAGACACAACACAGTAATTCAGTATGTCTGGTCCTCCATTGTGTTGTTCAGCTGTAGAGACAACACAGTAATTCAGTATGTCTGGTCCTCCATCATGTTGTTCAGCTGTAGAGACAACACAGTAATTCAGTATGTCTGGTCCTCCATCATGTTGTTCAGCTGTAGAGACACAACAACACAGTAATTCAGTATGTCTGGTCCTCCATCATGTTGTTCAGCTGTAGAGACAACACAGTAATTCAGTATGTCTGGTCCTCCATCATGTTGTTCAGCTGTAGAGACACAACAACACAGTAATTCAGTATGTCTGGTCCTCCATCATGATGTTCAGCTGTAGAGACACAACACAGTAATTCAGTATGTCTGGTCCTCCATCATGTTGTTCAGCTGTAGAGACACAACAACACAGTAATTCAGTATGTCTGGTCCTCCATCATGATGTTCAGCTGTAGAGACACAACAACACAGTAATTCAGTATGTCTGGTCCTCCATCATGTTGTTCAGCTGTAGAGACACAACAACACAGTAATTCAGTATGTCTGGTCCTCCATCATGTTGTTCAGCTGTAGAGACACAACAACACAGTAATTCAGTATGTCTGGTCCTCCATCATGTTGTTCAGCTGTAGAGACACACAACAACACAGTAATTCAGTATGTCTGGTCCTCCATCATGTTGTTCAGCTGTAGAGACACAACAACACAGTAATTCAGTATGTCTGGTCCTCCATCATGTTGTTCAGCTGTAGAGACACAACACAGTAATTCAGTATGTCTGGTCCTCCATCGTGTTGTTCAGCTGTAGAGACACAACACAGTAATTCAGTATGTCTGGTCCTCCATCGTGTTGTTCAGCTGTAGAGACACAACACAGTAATTCAGTACGTCTGGTCCTCCATCATGATGTTCAGCTGTAGAGACACAACACAGTAATTCAGTATGTCTGGTCCTCCATTGTGTTGTTCAGCTGTAGAGACAACACAGTAATTCAGTATGTCTGGTCCTCCATTATGTTGTTCAGCTGTAGAGACAACACAGTAATTCAGTATGTCTGGTCCTCCATCATGTTGTTCAGCTGTAGAGACACAACACAGTAATTCAGTATGTCTGGTCCTCCATCGTGTTGTTCAGCTGTAGAGACACAACAACACAGTAATTCAGTATGTCTGGTCCTCCATCGTGTTGTTCAGCTGTAGAGACACAACAACACAGTAATTCAGTATGTCTGGTCCTCCATCATGTTGTTCAGCTGTAGAGACACAACAACACAGTAATTCAGTATGTCTGGTCCTCCATCATGTTGTTCAGCTGTAGAGACACAACAACACAGTAATTCAGTATGTCTGGTCCTCCATCATGTTGTTCAGCTGTAGAGACACAACAACACAGTAATTCAGTATGTCTGGTCCTCCATCATGTTGTTCAGCTGTAGAGACACAACAACACAGTAATTCAGTATGTCTGGTCCTCCATCATGTTGTTCAGCTGTAGAGACACAACAACACAGTAATTCAGTATGTCTGGTCCTCCATCGTGTTGTTCAGCTATAGAGACACAACACAGTAATTCAGTATGTCTGGTCCTCCATCATGTTGTTCAGCTGTAGAGACACAACACAGTAATTCAGTATGTCTGGTCCTCCATCATGTTGTTCAGCTGTAGAGACACAACACAGTAATTCAGTATGTCTGGTCCTCCATCATGTTGTTCAGCTGTAGAGACAACACAGTAATTCAGTATGTCTGGTCCTCCATCATGTTGTTCAGCTGTAGAGACACAACAACACAGTAATTCAGTATGTCTGGTCCTCCATCATGATGTTCAGCTGTAGAGACACAACACAGTAATTCAGTATGTCTGGTCCTCCATCATGTTGTTCAGCTGTAGAGACACAACAACACAGTAATTCAGTATGTCTGGTCCTCCATCATGATGTTCAGCTGTAGAGACACAACAACACAGTAATTCAGTATGTCTGGTCCTCCATCATGTTGTTCAGCTGTAGAGACACACAACAACACAGTAATTCAGTATGTCTGGTCCTCCATCATGTTGTTCAGCTGTAGAGACACAACAACACAGTAATTCAGTATGTCTGGTCCTCCATCATGTTGTTCAGCTGTAGAGACACACAACAACACAGTAATTCAGTATGTCTGGTCCTCCATCATGTTGTTCAGCTGTAGAGACACAACAACACAGTAATTCAGTATGTCTGGTCCTCCATCATGTTGTTCAGCTGTAGAGACACAACACAGTAATTCAGTATGTCTGGTCCTCCATCGTGTTGTTCAGCTGTAGAGACACAACACAGTAATTCAGTATGTCTGGTCCTCCATCGTGTTGTTCAGCTGTAGAGACACAACACAGTAATTCAGTACGTCTGGTCCTCCATCATGATGTTCAGCTGTAGAGACACAACACAGTAATTCAGTATGTCTGGTCCTCCATTGTGTTGTTCAGCTGTAGAGACAACACAGTAATTCAGTATGTCTGGTCCTCCATTATGTTGTTCAGCTGTAGAGACAACACAGTAATTCAGTATGTCTGGTCCTCCATCATGTTGTTCAGCTGTAGAGACACAACACAGTAATTCAGTATGTCTGGTCCTCCATCGTGTTGTTCAGCTGTAGAGACACAACAACACAGTAATTCAGTATGTCTGGTCCTCCATCGTGTTGTTCAGCTGTAGAGACACAACAACACAGTAATTCAGTATGTCTGGTCCTCCATCATGTTGTTCAGCTGTAGAGACACAACAACACAGTAATTCAGTATGTCTGGTCCTCCATCATGTTGTTCAGCTGTAGAGACACAACAACACAGTAATTCAGTATGTCTGGTCCTCCATCATATTGTTCAGCTGTAGAGACACAACAACACAGTAATTCAGTATGTCTGGTCCTCCATCATGTTGTTCAGCTGTAGAGACACAACAACACAGTAATTCAGTATGTCTGGTCCTCCATCGTGTTGTTCAGCTATAGAGACACAACACAGTAATTCAGTATGTCTGGTCCTCCATCATGTTGTTCAGCTGTAGAGACACAACAACACAGTAATTAATTATGCCTGGTCCTAGTTGCCATAGTTACAGTAGGGATTTAACATTTTACACAAAAGGGGAAAAACACAATGCCCATTTCAATGAGGATAACAGTATCCTGTTTCAGGTTAGCTCTACCTTACTCTCTGAAAATCTAATTGAATGTTCTGAATGCCCTGAAATCATAGCCTCATACCAGACTTGAAGGTCTCGTCATTTATTTGAGGTGAACTTTATTTCCACTGATCATTAAACCTTTGGGACTATTCCATTCCATGTCAACAACAACTTGAAGTTGTGGTAATACATCTTGGTGTGACAGTGACACTCTGCCTCCACCTAGTGGTATCCTCACAGAGTTCTATAGGGGTCCACCTAGTGGTATCCTCACAGAGTTCTATAGGGGTCCACCTAGTGGTATCCTCACAGAGTTCTATAGGGGTCCACCTAGTGGTATCCTCACAGAGTTCTATAGGGGTCCACCTAGTGGTATCCTCACAGAGTTCTATAGGGGTCCACCTAGTGGTATCCTCACAGAGTTCTATAGGGGTCCACCTAGTGGTATCCTCACAGAGTTCTATAGGGGTCCACCTAGTGGTATCCTCACAGAGTTCTATAGGGGTCCACCTAGTGGTATCCTCACAGAGTTCTATAGGGGTCCACCTAGTGGTATCCTCACAGAGTTCTATAGGGGTCCACCTAGTGGTATCCACACAGAGTTCTATAGGGGTCCACCTAGTGGTATCCTCACAGAGTTCTATAGGGGTCCACCTAGTGGTATCCTCACAGAGTTCTATAGGGGTCCACCTAGTGGTATCCACACAGAGTTCTATAGGGGTCCACCTAGTGGTATCCTCACAGAGTTCTATAGGGGTCCACCTAGTGGTATCCTCACAGAGTTCTATAGGGGTCCACCTAGTGGTATCCACACAGAGTTCTATAGGGGTCCACCTAGTGGTATCCTCACAGAGTTCTATAGGGGTCCACCTAGTGGTATCCTCACAGAGTTCTATAGGGGTCCACCTAGTGGTATCCTCACAGAGTTCTATAGGGGTCCACCTAGTGGTATCCACACAGAGTTCTATAGGGGTCCACCTAGTGGTATCCTCACAGAGTTCTATAGGGGTCCACCTAGTGGTATCCTCACAGAGTTCTATAGGGGTCCACCTAGTGGTATCCTCACAGAGTTCTATAGGGGATTCCCTGCCCACCTGCCATGTCATATCAACACATATGGTTTAGGGTTTAGATCTGGCATCATTAGGTTCACTCAGGTGCTGTAGTACAGGACATGTTCTGGATCTCTTTCTACGCTGAGGACAGTCATAGTCTCCTGAAGGAGCAGGTTTCTCCCAGTATCTGGTGATGCACTGTCTGCAGAACCTGTGTCCACAGGTGATAGAGACTGGATCCCTCAGCACCTGGTGACACACTGCACACCTGGACTGATCCTCTGGCAGAGAGCTGAAAGAACATTATTAAAACATAAAGACATTGTGATCCTTCACTGCTATTTCTCAATTAATGTGATGTCATGATGAACGTTTTAAGTAAGGGGTCATGTGGTCCAACAACAACTACAGGTGACATCATTGTAGTCATGTGGTCCAACAACAACTACAGGTGACATCATTGTAGTCATGTGGTCCAGTTTAAACTGTCACTCCATCACTAAACATGTTTAAATGGTTGAGTAGTGTACACATGTAACATATGCTATGATCCCTTATTGATGTGACCTGTTAAATCCACTTCAATCAGTGTAGATGAAGGGGAGGAGCCCTGGTTAAAGAAGGATTTTTAAGCCTTGAGATAAGTGACACATTGGCAAGACAACATATTGAAGTGCCTTTGCAGGGGATATGTAGTAGGTGCCAGGCGCACCAGTTTGAGTGTGTGAAGAACTGCAACGCTGCTGGGTTTTTCCACAATCAACAGTTTCCTGTGTGTAACAGGTATGGTCCCCCACCCAAAGGACATCCAGCCAACTTGACACAACTATAGGAAGCATTGGAGTCAACATGAGTTAGCATCCCTGTGGAACGCTTTCAACACCATGTAGAGTCCATGGCCTGATGAATTGAGGCTGTTCTGAGGGCAAAGGGCGCTACTCAATATTAGGAAGGTGTTCTTAATGTTTTGAACACTCAGTGTATATATTTTAACATGGTAGCTATTTACAGGAATAGACTGGCCCAAAGTGGTGTGGGTTACTCCATGTATTTCAATCAGTGGTGGTCAGTGCCATTTAAGATTTGGGAGGACACATTTTTGTTTCATGAGCTTGGCCTTATTTCTATTACAGCATATTGGATGACTGTCATTCATATTCCGTTCAATGTGTTCAATGTGTTCAATGTAACAGCTATACATTTCAAGTCGGAAGTTTATATGCACTTAGGTTGGAGTCATTAAAACTAGTTTTTTCAACCACTCCACAAATTTCTTGTTAACAAACTATAGTTTTGGCAAGTCGGTCAGGACATCTACTTTGTTCATGACACAAGTCATTTTTCCAACAATTGTTTACGGACAGATTATTTCACTTATAATTCACTGTATCACAATTCCAGTGGGTCAGAAGTTTACATACACTAAGTTGACTGTGCCTTTAAACAGCTTGGAAAATTCTAGAAAATTATGTCATGGCTTTAGAAGCTTCTGATAGGCTAATTGACATCATTTGAGTCAATTGGAGGTGTACCTGTGGATGTATTTCAAGGCCTACCTTCAAACTCAGTGCCTCTTTGCTTAACATCATAGGAAAATCAAAAGAAATCAGCCAAGACCTCAGAAAAAAAATTGTAGATCTCCACAAGTCTGGTTCATCCTTGGGAGCAATTTGCAAAAGCCTGAAGGTACCACGTTCATCTGCACAAACAATAATACGCAAGTATAGACACCATGGGACCACGTCATACCCCTCAGGCAGGCGACGCGCTCTGTTTCCTAGAGATGAACGTACTTTTGTGCGAAAAGTGCAAATTAATCCCAGAACAACAGCAAAGGACCTTGTGAAGATGCTGGAGGAAACAGATACAAAAGTATCTATATCCACATAACCTGAAAGGCCGCTCAGCAAGGAAGAAGCCACTGCTCCAAAACCGCTTGCAAGCCGAAGAACACCATCCCAACCGTGAAGACGTGGGTGGCAGCATCATGTTGTGGGGGTGCTTTGCTGCAGGAGGGACTGGTGCACTTCACAAAATAGATGGCATCATGAGGGAGGGAAATTATGTGGATATATTGAAGCAACATCTCAAGACATCAGTCAGGACGTTAAAGCTTGGTCGCAAATGGGTCTTCCAAATGGACAATGACCCCAAGCATACTTCCAAAGTTGTGGAAAAATGGCTTAAGGACAACAAAGTCAAGGTATTGGAGTGGCCATCACAAAGCCCTGAACTCAGTCCCATAGAAGATTTGTGGGCAGAACTGAAAAAGCGTGTGCGAGCAAGGAGGCCTACAAACCTGACTCAGTTACACCAGCTCTGTCAGGAGGAATGGGCCAAAATTCACCCAACTTATTGTGGGAAGCTTGTGGAAGGCTACCCGAAACGTATGACCTAAACTTTACAATTTAAAGTCAATGCTACCAAATACTAATTGAATGTATGTAAACTTCTGACCCACTGGGAATGTGATGAAAGAAATAAAAGCTAAAATAAATCATTCTCTACTATTATTCTGATATTTCACATTCTTAAAATAAAGTGGTGATCCTCACTGACCTAAGACAGAGAATTTGTACTTGGATTAAATGTCAGGAATTGTGAAAAACTGAGTTTAAATGTATTTGACACAAATCCGGAGACACCTGAAACCCCACCTCTTTAAGGAATACCTAGGATAAAGTAATCCTCCTAACCCCACCCCTCCCCCTTAAAAGAGTTAGATGCACTATTGTAAAGTGGTTGTTCCACTGGATTTCATAAGGTGAATGCACCAATTTGTAAGTCGCTCTGGATAAGAGCGTCTGCTAAATGACTTAAATGTAAATGTAAATTTGGCTAAGGTGTATGTAATCTTCCGTCTTCAACTGTAAGTAATATATTCTGCATTATGAAGGTGTCTAGTATGATTCAGAGAAGTTTCATATGATTTCTCAGAATGGGTCCGGAAATGTTTATGTATATTTTACCAAACAGGCAATCAGGGCACGTGCCACGGGGTCACTTACTACGACAGTTGGTTCACTGCCTCAATGGTAGGTCCCTTAAGACAAGGTTTGGTTTAATGTCTCAATGTTAGCTCCCTTAATACAAGGCTTGGTTTAATGTCTCAATGTTAGGTGTGTCATAATCTCTGAGTTGGAACCCAACCAAATCTCATGCTTAGCTAACTCAATTTGATCCTGGAGGCTGGATAAAGGGGGTTAACTTGTGGAAACTAGCAGATTCAGCCCCTCCCCATATACAGAACATAACCAAGTCTGTCAAAAAAGTTTAGGTGTGTCAATTTGGGAAAAATGAATGATCCTCAACAGCTGTCTAAAACTAACCATGCAGTTTTCTCTTCTCTCTCTCTTCTTACCTGCCATCCTCTTCCTCCCCCTCTCTAGGTCTGTTTGTGATGTGTGGAGCTATAATCTACACGGTAATGAGTCCGGATAGGGTGGGGGATGCAGAGTTCGGCTATGCCTACGTCCTGGCCTGGGTGTCCTTCCCTCTGTGTCTGGTCAGTGGTCTCATCTACATCGTACTGAGGAAGAGGGAATGAGAGAGGGAGGGAGGCTGATGTTAAGACCTCACACCACCACCAGTAGCAGAACACAGCACTGTGCCCCAGGGTTCGGGTCAATTCTGTTAGAATTCCAGTCAATTCAGGAAATACACTAACATTCCAGTTCTCTTCAATGCTTCTTAATGAGGTTAACCTTGTGAATTGATTGAAATGGAATTGACCCCAACCATGCTGTGCCCACTGACCACCAGAGGAGGCTGGTAAGGGGAGGATGAACGGCTCAAAATAAGGTCTGGAATGAAGTGAATGGAATTGTACATACTGTATGTGTTTGATGCGTTTGATACAATTCTATTCACTTTATTCCAGCCATTATTATGAGCCTGTCCTCCATGCCACCAGCCACCACTGCTGACCACTGACCAGAAACCAGACAAACAGTCTAACTGGCAAATCACAGATACATTAGTCTGGTCCCAGATCTGTACGTGCTTTAGCCAACTTTAGATATACATTGAATGACAATGACAATCAGAAAAGTTGGTTGAAACAGATCTGAATCAGGAAACTAGTAGTTGTGTCACGAATCCCGTTTCCTGAGTCGGGTTTTTTGCCTGTGTTCTGTCCTGGAGTGTTTTTCCGGCGTCCTGGAACGCACCCTGTCTGGTTGCCGGGCAATGTAGCCAGTTGGGAGTTCTGATTACCCGCACCTGTATCCCATCAGCTATCTGCACACCTGGTCCTGATCATCATCTCTCCTCTTCATAAGCCCGGACCTGACATCCATTCCCTGCCGGATCGTTAGCCATGAACAGTATGTTGTGCCATAGTATCAGCCTCAAGTTGGATAGAATTATTATTTTTTTTTTTTAACGTATTGCTTGCCTTAAACTTACCTCCGTTTGTTTTGTCTTCAGTTACTCACCCGGATCATTTACCCCATTCCCGCCTGGTCGTCGGAGGATTCCGCTACCCCATTGGATTCACCTATTTACTCCCATCAACTCACCACCGCTGCCCGCTACGCCACCTGGATATATCTACCCATTCACTTTCACTTGTAAATAAATACGCACCTTCTTCCTACGCTCCTTGTCCTGGTCTGCTTCTGGGTTCGATTTTGAAAGAATGTGACAGAACGATCCGGCCAAGGATGAACCCAGCGGACCTGGACTCCGTTTGCCATGCCATTACCCAGCAGGGGAAGACATTGGGACAACACAAGACGGCGCTACAGGAGATAGCGGGTTCAATCCAGAACTTATCTGCTAGCTTGACACAAATCCAGGATCAGCTCAGTTTGCCGGCGATTCATTCACCACCTGTTTCACCCATCTCACCTGTCGAGTCTGGAGCGGTTTCCTTCCGTGAACCCAAAGTACCGACGCCTGATAAATATGAAGGGGATTTGGGAAGATGCCGTTCGTTTCTTATGCAGTGTGGGTTAGTGTTTGATCTGCAGCCCCATTCTTACGCCACTGACAAGGCTAGGATAGCCTTTGTTATTGAACTGCTGCGTGGAAGAGCTCTGGAATGGGCTTCAGCCGTTTGGGAACGACAGGGGACCTGCATGGCTTCATATCAGGAGTTCACGGGAGAGATGAGAAAGCTTTTTGACCATCCAGTCCGAGGTAAGGACGCAGCTAAACGTTTGTTCACTCTTCGCCAAGGAGCTCGCAGTGTGGCAGACTTTATGATTGAGTTCAGGACATTGGCTGTGGAGAGTGGTTGGAATGAGGAGTCACTACAAGCGGCTTTTTACAAGGGGTTGTCGGAGCAACTCAAGGACGAGCTGATATCCATTCCAGAGCCTAGTGACCTAGACAGCTTGGTCACTTTATCTATTCGGGTAGATAATAGAGTCCGAGAGAGAAGGAGGGAGAAGCAGTGGGGTCGTCCATCCAATCAATCAGCAACTCGGTTACCATTCGGTTCAGGAAGTGAACCAGAACGTATTGATCGTTATTCCCCACACGGGATTAGTGGAGGGGTCTTGCCACCAGATTCTGAACCAATGCAAGTGGGGCGACACGGGCTAACTAAGGAGGAGCGCCAACGTAGACGTGAGACCAACAGCTGTTTCTACTGTGGTAGCTCGGGACATTACATCTCCGCTTGTCCACAGCGCCCGTTAAACTGCCCGGCTCGCTAGTTTCGGGAGGAATGTTAGCGAGCCAGTTTCAACCTCTCAAAGATCCTGTCAGACCCCGTTTTCCTGCGACCCTTATGAATAAGGATCAGAGCTTAGAGATGAACGCTTTTATCGATTCAGGTGCCGATGGCAGCTTTATTGATGCCGACTTGGTGGAACAGCTGGGGCTTTCCAAGGAGCAATTGCCGGAAGCCATTGAAGCAACCACTCTGAACGGCAGTAGTCTGGCACGGATCACTATGAGGACTGAACCGGTTAAGATGTTGGTGTCGGGGAATCATTCAGAGTTTATCTCCTTCTTCATTCTGTCCTCGCCCCATGTTCCTCTGGTTCTTGGTTACCCCTGGCTGAAGGAACACAATCCCTCGTTTGATTGGGTGACGGGTAAGGTAACTAGTGAGTGTCATGCTAACTGCCTTAGGACTGCCTGTTCTCCTGCTGTTTCCAGTCAGGTCAGTGACTCTGCTCCTCCTGATTTGTCACGAGTTGGGTGAAGTATTCAGTTAACAGAAGGCTCTGTCCCTTCCTCCCCACCGACCTTATGACTGTGCGATTAATCTGTTTCCTGGAGCTGCCTTTCCCAAGGGACGGTTATACAGTATCTCTCGACCTGAACGTGAGGCCTTGGAGACCTACATCAAGGAGTCTCCAGCTGCAGGTCTCATTCGGCCCTCGTCATCACCTCTGGGAGCAGGATTTTTTTTGGTGAGCAAGAAGGATGGCTCTCTTCGACCGTGTATTGATTATCGGGGTTTGAATGATATTACGGTCAAGAACAAGTATCCCCTGCCCTTGATGAGCTCGGCTTTCGATTCCTTACAGGGTGCTACGGTTTTTACGAAGCTTGATTTACGTAATGCTTATCATTTGGTTCGGATCAAAGAGGGGGACGAGTGGTTGACTGGGTTCAATACTCCGATGGGACATTTTGAGTACCAGGTGATGCCGTTTGGACTGACCAACGCTCCTGCTGTGTTCCAAAGTATGGTGAATGACGTTCTGAGAGATATGATTGGTATTTTTGTGTTCGTTTACCTGGATGATATCCTTATCTTCTCGAAGGAGTTTTCTAGCCACGTTCAGCATGTCAAGCAGGTCCTGCAGCGGTTATTGGAGAACCGTCTGTTCGTCAAGGCTGAGAAGTGTGATTTTCACGCCCACACGACGTCCTTCCTCGGGTACATCATCTCCAGGGGAGAGATCAAGATGGACCAAGAGAAGGTTCGGGCGGTTCGGGATTGGGTCCAGCCCGGTACGAGATTGCAGCTCCAGAGATTCCTGGGGTTTGCGAACTTCTATCGGAGGTTTATCCGTGATTACAGTTGGGTGGCCGCCCCTTTAACTGCCCTGACGTCTTGCACCAGAAATTTCTGTTGGACTCCTGAGGCAGACCGAGCATTTCTGGACTTGAAGAGCCGATTCACCAACGCCCCGATTCTCTCTCAACCTGACAATTCCCGTCAGTTTGTTGTTGAGGTGGACTCACCTATTTACTCCCATCAACTCACCACCGCTGCCCGCTACGCCACCTGGATATATCTACCCATTCACTTTCACTTGTAAATAAATACTCACCTTCTTCCTACGCTCCTTGTCCTGGTCTGCTTCTGGGTTCGATTTTGAAAGAACGTGACAAGTTGGTTTAAACAGATCTGAATCAGGAAACTAAGAGTTGGTTTAGACAGATCTGAATCAGGAAACTAAGAGTTGGTTTAGACAGATCTGAATCAGGAAACTAAGAGTTGGTTTAAACAGATCTGAATCAGGAAACTAAGAGTTGGTTTAGACAGATCTGAATCAGGAAACTAAGAGTTGGTTTAGACAGATCTGAATCAGGAAACTAAGAGTTGGTTTAGATAGATCTGAATCAGGAAACTAAGAGTTGGTTTAAACAGATCTGAATCAGGAAACTAAGAGTTGGTTTAAACAGATCTGAATCAGGAAACTAAGAGTTGGTTTAAACAGATCTGAATCAGGAAACTAAGAGTTGGTTTGAACAGATCTGAATCAGGAAACTAAGAGTTGGTTTGAACAGATCTGAATCAGGAAACTAAGAGTTGGTTTGAACAGATCTGAATCAGGAAACTAAGAGTTGGTTTGAACAGATCTGAATCAGGAAACTAAGAGTTGGTTTAAACAGATCTGAGTCAGGAAACTAAGAGTTGGTTAAAACAGATCTGAATCAGGAAACTAAGAGTTGGTTTAAACAGATCTGAATCAGGAAACTAAGAGTTGGTTTAAACAGATCTGAATCAGGACACTAAGAGTTGGTTTAAACAGATCTGAATCAGGACACTAAGAGTTGGTTTGAACAGATCTGAATCAGGAAACTAAGAGTTGGTTTGAACAGATCTGAATCAGGAAACTAAGAGTTGGTTTAAACAGATCTGAATCAGGACACTAAGAGTTGGTTTGAACAGATCTGAATCAGGAAACTAAGAGTTGGTTTGAACAGATCTGAATCAGGAAACTAAGAGTTGGTTTGAACAGATCTGAATCAGGAAACTAAGAGTTGGTTTGAACAGATCTGAATCAGGACACTAAGAGTTGGTTTGAACAGATCTGAATCAGGAAACTAAGAGTTGGTTTGAACAGATCTGAATCAGGAAACTAAGAGTTGGTTTGAACAGATCTGAATCAGGAAACTAAGAGTTGGTTTGAACAGATCTGAATCAGGACACTAAGAGTTGGTTTGAGGTTGTCAAGAGTGTCAATAATTTGTAACTGGACAACACCCTGTCGTTCTCAACCAACATCAAGGCGGTGACCCGTTCCTGTAGGTTCATGCTCTACAACATTCACAGAGTACGACCCTGCCTCACACAGGAAGCGGCGCAGGTCCTAATCCAGGCACTTGTCATCTCCCGTCTGGATTACTGCAACTCGCTGTTGGCTGGGCTCCCTGCCTGTGCGATTAAACCCCTACAACTCATCCAGAACGCCGCAGCCCGTCTGGTGTTCAACCTTCCCAAGTTCTCTCACGTCACCCCGCTCCTCCGCTCTCTCCACTGGCTTCCAGTTGAAGCTCGCATCCGCTACAAGACCATGGTGCTTGCCTACGGAGCTGTGAGGGGAACGGCACCTCCGTACCTTCAGGCTCTGATCAGGCCCTACACCCAAACAAGGGCACTGCGTTCATCCACCTCTGGCCTGCTCGCCTCCCTACCTCTGAGGAAGTACAGCTCCCGCTCAGCCCAGTCAAAACTGTTCGCTGCTCTGGCACCCCAATGGTGGAACAAACTCCCCCACGACGCCAGGTCAGCGGAATCAATCACCACCTTCCGGAGACACCTGAAACCCCACCTCTTTAAGCAATACCTAGGATAGGATAAAGTAATCCTTCTAACCCCCCCCCCCCCCCCTTAGAGTTAGATGCACTATTGTAAAGTGGTTGCTCCACTGGACATCATAAGGTGAATGCACCAACTTGTAAGTCGCTCTGGATAAGAGCGTCTGCTAAATGACTTAAATGTAAATGTAAATGTAACTCCACTGTATACTTCAAAGTTAGAGATATGTTGACACTGGATCCATCCTAATGATTCTACATGTTATAGTATGCCATGGCCTTTACTGGCCGAAGGTTAAACTGCTGTTATGTTTATGATATAATATGGTGTTGTGTCACTAAACTTTGACCAGATATTATTGCATCCAAAGATCAACTGTATCTGTATCATAGATACAGAGACACTTGTCATCAGGAAGGTGCTCCCTCAGCAGAACGGAAAATATCTCAATGACTTGACATGTTCTGGTTGTGAATTCAGGCTACAAGGTAAGACTCTTCCCAGGGATTATTGTGAAGTGTGTAGGGACATTAAATGTATGGTGTTATTTTAGTATAGTGAATGACAGTAAAACAGGCAGATCTAACAGTCCATTTCACCTGGGACAGGTACGTGACAGTTCAATCATACAAAATGGCGCTAACTGGGCGTAGGCAATTCAAATTCAAAAACATATTGTTTATATATCGTATTATATGATTCGTATATCGTGGTTATTTTACAATTTGTAAAAATGTTGATGTATCATAGTTCTAAATCATCTGACAGAATATCAGAACATGTGTTTTCAAAATTCCAATGAGCTCCTGCTTCCTGTGTAATTTGGTATGAAACCACTGAAAATACTTTTCTTAACATTGCTATTATGAATTAAATTCAATAATAGCATAATAATAGCATACGTGTTGAACAAAGCAACACACTAGAATGAGTGAAATGATTAAAAGACAAAGTGAGATATTATTATCAATAATTCCACTACATGGAGAAGAGGTGAAACCTGTCAGTCATGACTACATGTTCATGTGATGCATTAAATCACCTGACTGTTTGGATGTGTCTGTTAGTAAATGTTTTATTTCTAAGAGATAATGAATAAAAGAGAACAATTGAAATTCCATAATTAGTTGTCACTGTGTTAACCACAACCAACATGCTGGATCTCTGTTTAGGGGTCAGTGCTCGAAGATGAGTCTCTCTGGGGAGAGAGAGGAGGGGGGCCCTGCCTCTAAATTGAGTCTCTCTGGGGAGAGAGAGGAGGGGGGCCCTGCCTCTAAAATGAGTCTCTCTGGGAAGAGAGAGGAGGGGGGCCCTGCCTCTAAAATGAGTCTCTCTGGGGAGAGAGAGGAGGGGGGCCCTGCCTCTAAAATGAGTCTCTCTGGGGAGAGAGAGGAGGGGGGCCCTGCCTCTAAAATGAGTCTCTCTGGGGAGAGAGAGGAGGGGGGCCCTGCCTCTAAAATGAGTCTCTCTGGGAAGAGAGAGGAGGGGGGCCCTGCCTCTACAAGGAGTCTCTCTGGGGAACATGACACCAAAGCTAAGAGGTGAGATGACAATGTCGTTTAAGAACTTTATTTCTAAATCGTTAAATCCCCCAAAAATTCACGTGTTGTTTTTCTTCAGAAATGATTGCTTATGGGTACCTTTATGTGTCTGTAAAATATTGTTGCTCTCAGATTTTAATTTATAGATGTTTGTTTATGAATTTTTGTTCTGCAAAACGCTGGAATTAAATGTTTGTGTCCTGTATATATTTATCTTTCCCAGCATACACACACACTCACATCTATAGAATTTTTGCATGACCCAATAATTTTTCCTTCTCTTAATTATTTCCTAATATGTTGGCATGCATAACCTTATTGTTTTTACTAATTCTGATGGTTGTTACAAGCAGAACCGTTATATCAACACACTCTTCACTCCTGTTTAAACCAAAAAGGGTTCTATCTTGCTTAACATATGGAACCACTAAAAGTTCTATATAGAACCCTTTATAGGGTAGGTTCTTCTTCACTGAACCAAAATGGTTCTATATAGAACCTTGCATGGTGCCATTTATGAATTTATAGGAAAATAAGAATGGAGGAAAAAATCACAATATTATATTTAAATGATGTTTAGAAATAGCAGTGCTGGGGGATTTGGAAAGCCATAGTCAGTCAATTAACAATAGAATAATACTCTAATGAACAATCTGTATCTTTAACTTCCAGTCTGTGGATACTATGAGACTAGAAAGCTTACACATTCATTTTATTTTACCTTTATTTAACTAGGCAAGTCAGTTAAGAACAAATTCTTATTTTCAATGACGGCCTGGGAACTGTGGGTGAACTGCCTTGTTCAGGGGCAGAACGACAGATTTGTACCTTGTCAGCTCGGGGATTTGAACTTGCAACCTTTCGGTTACTAGTCCAACACTCTAACCACTAGGCTACCCTGCCGCCCATTAAGACTCACAACACAGTTGAAAAATATATGTCAGGTGGAAATCAAAAGAGGATGTTTTATAGAGATAGGTGGGCTGGGCTGAGAGGAGCAGAGGGGTTAAAAAATATCATGATGGGTAATAGTCATTACTGTAAACACTATAGATGTCATTACTGTAAACACTATAGATGTCATTACTGTAAACACTATAGATGTCATTACTGTAAACATTATAGATGTCATTACTGTAAACACTATAGATGTCATTACTGTAAACATTATAGATGTCATTACTGTAAACACTATAGATGTCATTACTGTAAACACTATAGATGTCATTACTGTAAACACTATAGATGTCATTACTGTAAACATTATAGATGTCATTACTGTAAACACTATAGATGTCATTACTGTAAACATTATAGATGTCATTACTGTAAACACTATAGATGTCATTACTGTAAACATTATAGATGTCATTACTGTAAACACTATAGATGTCAGAGTGCTATCTATCCACAATGTAATGGGGGGGGTAATAGTCATTACTGTAAACACTATAGATGTCAGAGTGCTATCTATCCACAATGTAATGGGGGGGGTAATAGTCATTACTGTAAACACTATAGATGTCAGAGTACTGTCTATCCACAATGTAATGGGGGGGGGTAATAGTCATTACTGTAAACACTACAGATGTCAGAGTACTATCTATCCACAATGTAATGTGTGTAACTAATTAATAAATTATTACTATTATTTTTATTATTATTATTGTTATATTTAACATGTTTAATTACTGTGTATAAAAGTATTGTATGGACGGGGGTAGAATTGATCTTCATTATATACAAACACACTGGTGTCCAGGGAGGCATCTCTTTGTTTGAACGATGGAACACATCAACTCTGGCTGACTTCTTTACAATACAGTACAGTACAATACAATACAGTACAATACAATACAATACAATACAATACAATACAGTACAATACAATAGAGTACATTACAATGAAATACAATACAACTTTGTCCATTAGTTACAGCAAACAGCAACGTGTGTTCTGCTCCGTTCTCAAGCCCCCAAACAGCAGACTTCACACATACAGTTGAGACGAAAACAGGTTCAAGCTGCAGTGCAGCTCCCCTGGATGGAGAGCATGTTGTGGGGTTAAGGCCCAATAAAAGGGGAATGTATTGAGGATGTGAACCCAGCAGCCCTCCTGTCGTCAGATCATTTTTTCCAGCGCCCAGCCCGGAATTCAAACAGGACACTTTTCGGCCACAGGTCCAACGCCTGCCACAGCTCCAACTCATTTGCCGCTGGGCGAAAACCTGAGTTATTATTCAGAAGTAAGCATGAGTTAATCTGCCAAAATGCTATGCAGATGCCTCCTCATTTTATTTGGGATACTTTAGTCCCTAGAGGCCTTAACCTACTGAAGGACTATGGACTACAGGAAAAGGAGGACCGAGCACGCCCCCATTCTCATCGACTGGGCTGTAGTGGAGCAGTTTGAGAGCTTCAAGTTCCTTGGCGTCCACATCACCAACAAACTAACATGGTCCAAGCACACAAGGTCCAAGTCGTTAAGAGGGCATGACAAAATCTATTCCCCCTCAGGAAACTGAAAAGATTCAAAAGGTTCAACAGCTGCACCATCGAGAGCATCCTGACGGGTTGCATCACTGTATGGCAACTGCTCGGCCTCTGACCGCAAGGTACTACGAAGGGTAGTGCGTACGACCCAGTACATTACCGGGGCCAAGCTTCCTGTCAACCAGGACCTTTATACCAGGCGGTGTCAGAGGAAGACAATAAAAATGGTCAGACTCCAGCCACCCAGTCATAGACTGTTCTCTCTGCTACCGCACGGCAAGCGATACCGGAGCGCCAAGTCTAGGTCCAAGAGGATTCTAAACAGCTTCTACTCCCAAACCATAAGACTCCTGAACATCTATTCAAATGGCTACCCAGACTATTTGCATTGCCCCCCCCCCCCCCCCCCCCCACGCTTCTGCTACTCTCTGTATATAGCCTCACTATTGTTATTTTACTGCTGCTCTTTAATTATTTGATTTGATTTGAGTATATTTTAAATACTTTAGTCCCCAGAAGTCTTAACATACAGAAGGACTATATTATGATATAGATACTTTAGTCCCCAGAGGTCTTAACCTAGAGGACTATAGTATGTTATAGATACTTTAGTCCCAGAGGTCTTAACCTTCAGAAGGATTACAGTATGTTATAGATACTTTAGTCCCCAGAGGTCTTAACCTAGAGGACTATAGTATGTTGTAGATAATTTAGTTCCCAGAGGTCTTAACCTAGAGGACTATAGTATGTTTAGTCCCAGAGGTCTTAACCTAGAGGACTATAGTATGTTATAGATACTTTAGTCCCCAGAGGTCTTAACCTACAGAAGGACTATAGTATGTTATAGATACTTTAGTCCCCAGAGGTCTTAACCTAGAGGACTATAGTATGTTGTAGATAATTTAGTTCCCAGAGGTCTTAACCTACAGAATGACTATAGTATGTTATAGATACTTTAGTCCCCAGAGGTCTTAACCTACAGAATGACTATAGTATGTTATAGATACTTTAGTCCCCAGAGGTCTTAACCTAGAGGACTATAGTATGTTATAGATACTTTAGTTCCCAGAGGTCTTAACATACAGGACTATAGTATGTTTAGTCCCAGAAGTCTTAACCTACGGAAGGACTATAGTATGTTTAGTTCTCAGAGGTCTTAACCTAGAGGACTATAGTATGTTATAGATACTTTAGTCCCAGAGGTCTTAACCTAGAGGACTATAGTATGTTGTAGATACTTTAATCCCAGAGGTCTTACCCTACAGAAGGACTATAGTATGTTATAGATACTTTAGTCCCAGAGGTCTTAACCTAGAGGACTATAGTATGTTGTAGATACTTTAGTTCCCAGAGGTCTTACCCTACAGAAGGACTATAGTATGTTATAGATACTTTAGTCCCCAGAGGTCTTAACCTACAGAAGGACTATAGTATGTTATAGATACTTTAGTCCCAGAGGTCTTAACCTAGAGGACTATAGTATGTTATAGATACTTTAGTCCCAGAGGTCTTAACCTAGAGGACTATAGTATGTTGTAGATACTTTAGTTCCCAGAGGTCTTACCCTACAGAAGGACTATAGTATGTTTAGTCCCCAGAGGTCTTAACCTACAGAAGGACTATAGTATGTTATAGATACTTTAGTCCCCAGAGGTCTTAACCTACAGAAGGACTATAGTATGTTATAGATACTTTAGTCCCAGAGGTCTTAACCTAGAGGACTATAGTATGTTTATTTCCCAGAGGTCATAACCTACAGAATGACTATAGTATGTTATAGATACTTTAGTTCCCAGAGGTCATAACCTACAGAATGACTATAGTATGTTATAGATACTTTAGTTCCCAGAGGTCTTAACCTACAGAAGGACTATAGTATGTTATAGATACTTTAGTCCCCAGAGGTCTTAACCTACAGAATGACTATAGTATGTTTAGTCTCCAGAGGTCTTAACCTACAGAATGACTATAGTATGTTTAGTCTCCAGAGGTCTTAACCTACAGAATGACTATAGTATGTTATAGATACTTTAGTTCCCAGAGGTCTTAACCTTCAGAAGGACTATAGTATGTTGTAGATACTTTAGTCCCAGAGGTCTGAACATACAGAAGGATTATAGTATGTTATAGATACTTTAGTCCCAGAGGTCTGAACATACAGAAGGATTATAGTATGTTATAGATACTTTAGTCCCAGAGGTCTTAACCTACAGAAGGATTATAGTATGTTATAGATACTTTAGTCCCCAGAGGTCTTAACCTAGAGGACTATCGTATGTTGTAGATACTTTAGTTCCCAGAGGTCTTAACCTAGAGGACTATAGTATGTTTAGTCCCAGAGGTCTTAACCTAGAGGACTATAGTATGTTATAGATACTTTAGTCCCCAGAGGTCTTAACCTACAGAAGGATTATAGTATGTTATAGATACTTTAGTCCCAGAGGTCTTAACCTAGAGGACTATAGTATGTTATAGATACTTTAGTCCCCAGAGGTCTTAACCTACAGAAGGATTATAGTATGTTATAGATACTTTAGTCCCCGGAGGACTTAACCTTCAGAAGGACTATAGTATGTTGTAGATTGTGGCCTGCTGGAGGTCATTTTGCAGGGCTCTGGCAGTGCACCTCCTTGCACAAAGGCGGAGGTAGCGTTCCTGCTGCTGGGTTGTTGCCCTCCTACGGCCTCCTCCACGTCTCCTGATGTACTGGCCTGTCTCCTGGTAGCGCCTCCATGCTCTGGACACTACGTTGACAGACACAGTAAACCTTCTTGCCACATCTCGCATTGATGTGCCATCCTGGATGAGCTGCACTACCTGAGCCACTTGTGTGGGTTGTAGACTCCGTCTCATGCTACCACTAGAGTGAAAGCACTGCCAGCATTCAAAAGTGACCAAAACATCAGCCAGGAAGCATAGGAACTGAGAAGTGGTCTGTGGTCACCACCTGCAGAACCACTCCTTTATTGGGGGTGTCTTGCTAATTGCCTATAATTTCCACATTTTGTCTATTCCATTTGCACAACAGCATGTGAAATGTATTGTCAATCAGTGGTTGCTTCCTCAGTGGACAGTTTGATTTCACAGAAGTGTGATTGACTTGGAGTTACATTGTGTTGTTTAAGTGTTCCCTTTATTTTTTTGAGCAGTGTATATTATTACTGTGTGAAACCTAGCAGTACTACTGATTTCTCTAGAGAGTGAGAAAGATATATATTATTACTGTGTGAAACCTAGCAATACTACTGATTTCTCTGAGAGTGAGGCAGATATATATTATTACTGTGTGAAACCTAGCAGTACTACTTTCTCTGAGAGTGAGGCAGATATATATTATTACTGTGTGAAACCTAGCAGTACTACTTTCTCTGAGAGTGAGGCAGATATATATTATTACTGCGTAAAACCTTGCAATATTACTTATTTCTCTGAGAATGAGGCAGATATATAGAATTTAGCATAAACAAACATGATTATTTGTCTCTCTGAAATGAAACCATCAAGTGATAGATTTTAAACAAACACATGTCTGTCATTGAACAACCCCATGCCATGATTAGATAGTAAAAAACACACCCAATTTCATTCATATTTTAATTTAACAAAAAACTTATTTACCAACATTTCTGAAAGTGGATATATAGCATTTTGGAATGAAACTCTTCTTGTTTCCCCATCTGAGCTCAGAGTAGATGAGAGATGTAATGTTTGTCTCTGCTGTGTTGAAGCCCAATCAAGCAGGAGAGACCAGACTCCCCTGTACCCAGCTGTGTGTCCATGAAGAGTGACCGGTCTATGGGTCATCCTATAAAGTTTAGAGAGGGAGACTTTTCTCCTAAACAAAGGTAAGAAGAACTCATGGGTCATGGTCAGTGGGTTAAACAACACTGTCTGACGTCATTTCTCCTCTCCCATTTTACAATTTATTTTTGTTGTTTTCATAATCCATAGGCTAATCCTTTTTTCTATTTTCATATTCCTAAAACAATATTAAACAAACAAAACATTACCTCTGTGTGTGTGTGTGTGTGTGTGTGTGTGTGTGTGTGTGTGTGTGTGTGTGTGTGTGTGTGTGTGTGTGTGTGTGTGTGTGTGTGTGTGTGTGTGTGTGTGTGTGTGTGTGTGTGTGTGTGCCCTCATTTTTTGTCCACAGAAACCAACAGGAGAGATCAGAGTCAGAGATTCTCAGTGGTCAGTCTTCTCAGAGTCATCAAACAGACCTGGCCTCCATATTCATTGTATGTGGTCCTGTTATGTACATTTGTTTTTGTTTACCTCAAGTAAAGTTCATCTGTCAATCATTCATTAACATGTTATTGAAAAAGGATTTATTCTCTTGCTTAACTTATTCACTTTATTTATTTCAGTTGCTTGAAGAGAATATTATGAAATTTGTGAAGAACGAGCTGAAGATGTTCAAGAGGATTCTTAGTCCAGAACTCCCAGAAGGCTTTGAGAGTCAGAAGCAGGATAAGGAAGTGGTGGATGCTGAAGATGAGAAGCAGGAGAGCAGTGCCAGAGAGGGGGCTCTGAAGATCACACTGCACATCCTGAGGAAAATGAACCAGAAGGAGCTTGCTGACACACTGGAGAAAAGTAAGAGCTGTCTGCCTCATGTTGAATGCTGTTTATTAACAAACATGTAAAATCTGTAGTTAAAGTACAGCTAAAATAGCTGTGTAACTCAATGATATTGTAGAAGCCTAGTGATCACCTAGTGATCTCATCAAGTAGCAGCAGGGATGTGCTGTGGTGATTAATTTAGACAGAGAGAAGAGGAGAGACAGAGACAGAGAGAAGAGAGAGAGATAGACAACATTAATGATACCATCAATAATATGAATAATAATAATTGAATCAGTCCCTCCAGTGTGTAATGCATTATGAAATCATTTACACATTTATACAGTCAGTTAAGAGAATAAATTATTATAATGTATTACTTTATAACAGTCCTTCAATACTGTAGGAATTAAAACAGATATTAATATCCTCTGTGATATTTCTTCATTCAGATGAGCTTGCTGTGATTTGCCAACGTGAACTCAAATCTAATCTAAAGAAGAAGTTTCAATGTGTATTTGAGGGGATCGCTAAACAAGGAAACCCGACACTTCTCAATAAGATCTACACAGAGCTCTACATCACAGAGGGTGGAACAGGAGAGGTCAATAATGAACATGAGCTGAGACAGATTGAGACAACAACCAGGAAACAAGCAAGACCAGAGACTGCAATCAAATGTAACGACATCTTCACACCCTTAACTGGACAAGAAAAACTTATCAGAACTGTGCTGACAAAGGGAGTCGCTGGCATTGGAAAAACAGTCTCTGTGCAGAAGTTCATTCTGGACTGGGCTGAAGGAAAAGCAAATCAGGATGTCCAATTTGTATTTTCATTCCCTTTTCGGGAGCTGAATTTGATGAAAGGGGAAAAACACACTCTGATTGGACTTTTCAATCACTTCTCAATGGAAACCAAAGAATCAAGAATCGCTGACTACGACAAGTACAAAGTTCTGTTAATCTTTGATGGTCTGGATGAGTGCCGACTGCCCCTAGACTTCCAGAAGAACAAGATCTGTTCTGACGTCACAGAGTCAACCTCAGTGGATGTTCTGCTGACAAATCTCATCAAGGGAAATCTGCTTCCCTCTGCTCTCCTCTGGATAACTACCCAACCTGCAGCAGCCAATAAGATCCCTTCAGGGTGTGTTGACCAGGTGACAGAGGTACGAGGGTTCAATGACCCACAGAAGGAGGAGTACTTCAGGAAGAGATTCAGTGATGAGGACCTGGCCAGCAGAATCATCTCACACATAAAGACATCAAGAAGCCTCCACATCATGTGCCACATTCCAGTCTTCTGTTGGATTTCTGCAATAGTCCTTGAACACATGTTGAAACATAAGAGAGAAGAGATGCCAAAGACTCTGACTGAGATGTACACACACCTTGTGGTGTTTCATACCAAACAGAAGAATGAAAAGTATCTTGGGAAAGAAGAGACAGGTCCACACTGGAATAAAGAGAGCATTCTGTCACTGGGAAAACTGGCTTTTCAACAGCTTGTGAAGGGCAATCTGATTTTCTATGAAGAAGACCTGAAAGAGGCTGGCATTGATGTCAATGAAGCCTCAGTGTACTCAGGATTGTGCACACAGCTCTTTAAAGAGGAATGTGGGCTGTACCAGGACAAGGTGTACTGCTTCGTGCATCTGAGCATTCAGGAGTTTCTGGCTGCTGTATATGTGTTCCTTTCATTCATCAACAACAATGAGAATCTAATGGCCAAACCAAAATCAACATCCAGTAACTTTTCTTTGCTGTTCAGAGACAAGCCTGAAGTTACTTTCTACAAGAGTGCTGTGGATAAAGCCTTAGAAAGTGAGACGGGAAACCTGGACCTTTTCCTCCGCTTCCTTCTGGGCCTCTCACTGGAGTCCAATCAGAAGCACTTACGAGGTCTACTGACAAAGACAAGAAGCAGCTCACAGAGTCATGAAGAAACAGTCAAGTACATCAAGAAGAAGATCAGGGAGAATCCCTCTCCAGGGAGGTGCATCAATCTGTTCCACTGTCTGAATGAACTGAATGACCATTCTCTAGTGGAGGAGATCCAAAGATACCTGAGATCAGGAAGTCTTTCTAGAGGCAAACTGTCACCTGCACAGTGGTCAGCTCTGGTCTTTGTGTTGCTGACTTCAGAGAAGAAGCTGGATGTGTTTGACCTGAAGAAATACTCCAGATCAGAGGAAGGTCTTCTGAGGCTGCTGCCAGTGTTCAAAGCCTCCAGAGCTGCTCTGTGAGTACATAAAATGACATTTAAGTAGTTATCATCAGGAAGAAATGATCAGTTTAGAGAAAATATGTACTATAATACGTATTATTGAATAACATATTGAATCAGTGTGTTGGTGTTCACATTAGTATAACAATATGACCATACAATTCTAGGAGAGGGAAGATGAATCTATATGTTGTTTGAGAGAATAAACCAAATGCATCTGCCATTGTCCTTCTACGATACTGGTGTTAAATTAACAGTGTGTTTGTGAAATCATGATTATCTCTCTGTCAGGCTGTCAGGCTGTGGAGTCACAGACAAAGGCTGTGCTTCTCTGGTCTCAGCTCTGAGGTCAAACCCCTCACACCTGAGAGAGCTGGACCTGAGTAACAATGACCTGAAGGATTCAGGAGTGAAGCTGCTTTCTGCTGGACTGGGGAATCCCCACTGTAAACTGGAGACTCTGAGGTCAGTATTCCTGTAGTTGGTCAACAAGTGATAACTGTTCACCAGATCCACATGTGTTTACCAGGAACACATGGTACACATCATATATGTTTGGACAGTGAAGCTTACAGTTTTAAATTTGGTGCTATGCTCCAGCATTTTGGATTTGAGATAGAATGTTCCATATTAGGCGACAGTACAGAATGTCACCTTTTATTTGAGGTTAACGGTGAGAGGTTAGTATGTTTGTTGTATCCTCTGTAACTCTCTCACTCGTTATTATTCATGATTCATTCATGATTTCTCAACCAGTCACAGGCTTGATGTAGTCATTGTCGCGAAGGAATATTGAACCAAATACTAATCTTTTGACTACTTTAATAGACTATAAGTGAATTGGTCAGAATACTTATGACTTCTTCAAATGGGGGGACTAGATACATGAATTGCTTTTAGTTTTCTAAATGGTGAAACAGACATGTATAAAAAAAATACACTCAAATTGAAGAAGACATTATATACTGTCACCTTATATAAAACATTTGATCTCAAATCCAAAATGCTGGAGTATAGAGCCACATTTAAAATGTTAGCTTCACTGTCAAAATATATATGGTGTGGACTGTATACTCAATACAATCTAATCATAGTCTGATACCTCACTGTCTGTCTTTTGACTGACACCGCTATTTCAACTGGTCTGCTCAGTCAACTCAAATATTTGTACTTTATATTTCTCTCTCTACAAGCAATACTTTGATTGTTTGTAATTTCTAAAAATGATACTTTAATTTATGAATAGATTAGAAGGGCTTCAGGACACTGATATATCTGAATATGTTGAAAAAATATACTGCCACTATTTTCACCACTAAAGAATAGCAGTGTGATTTTAATATGATTTTACTCTTTGCAGGCTGTCAGGCTGTCTAGTCACAGAGGAAGGCTGTGCTTCTCTGGTTTCAGCTCTGAGGTCAAACCCCTCACACCTGAGAGAGCTGGACCTGAGCTACAATCACCCAGGAGACTCAGGAGTCAGACTGCTCTCTGCTTGGCTGGAGGATCCACACTGCAGACTGGAGAAACTCAAGTATGTAGAGGGTTTATGTCAATGTTCATATCAGACATGTTTGAGTTATCAGGCTAGTTAAGACAAACATTCTTACCACCACTTGGACAAAGTTATATGCAGACTGTGTGTGTGTGTGTGTGTGTGTGTGTGTGTGTGTGTGTGTGTGTGTGTGTGTGTGTGTGTGTGTGTGTGTGTGTGTGTGTGTGTGTGTGTGTGTGTGTGTGTGTGTGTGTGTGTGTGTTCACGCGTATCACTCAATGACTGTCTGTTCTTCTGCTTACCGCTACAGTGTGGAACATGGTGGAGAGAACACAATGAAACATGGGCTTAGAAAATGTGAGTGTTGACTGCTGTGAAGAATATGACTAAGAATAAGTCTTAATTCAAGTTAAGTCAAAGTGAAAGACCATCATTACTTACTTGGTCATATTAAATATCAGCTGTAGTTCTACAGAAGCAGAAATCATGGAAATCAACGTTTACAAGAGTTTCTTTGACAATGTGAGTGTATGTGTGGCATGTTCGTGTTACGCTAGAAATGTGTGTTCATGCATACATACAGGTGTGTGTGTGTCCAGGATGTGTGTGTATGTAATTAATGGGAATAAGTGTGTTTTATATTACCATACGATATAGCATATGACCATTCAACAAGTCTCAAGTTACCTTAACTTCTCCTTTTGATATCTAGAAACATCTACATTAAATGAATTAGTGATTTTTTCCCCTTCTTTTTATTTCACCTTTATTTAACCAGGTAGGCTAGTTGAGAACAAGTTCTCACTTACAACTGCGACCTGGACAAGATAAAGCAAAGCAGTGTGACAAAAACAACAACACAGAGTTACACATAAACAACTGTACAGTCAATAACACAAAGGAAAATAAAAATAGAAGGATCTATGTACAGTGTGTGCAAATGTAGAAGAGTAGGGAGGTAAGGCAATAAATATGCCATAGAGGCGCAAAATAATTACAACTTAGCATTAACACTGGAGTGATAGATTTTCAGATGATGATATGCAAGTAGAGATACTGGGGTGCAAAAGAGCAAGAGGATAAATAACAATATGGGGATGAGGTAGTTGGGTGGGCTATTTACAGATGGCCTATTTACAGGTACAGTGATCGGTAAGCTGCTCGGACAGCTGATGCTTAAAGTTAGAGAGGAAGATATAAGACTCCAGCTTCAGAGATTTTTGCAATTCGTTCCAGTCATTGGCAGCAGAGAAGGCGGCCAAAGTAAGTGTTAGCTTTGGGTATGACCAGTGCAATATACCTGCTGGAGCGCGTGCTACAGGTGGGTGTTGCTATGGTGACCAGTGAGCTGAGATAAGGCGGGGGTTTACCTAGCAAAGACTTATAGATGACCTGGAGCCAGTGGGTTTGGTGACGGATATGTAGTGAGGGCCAGCCAATGAGAGCATAGAGGTCGCTAGGGAATTAACATTCTAATGTGAATGATGATGATTTCTAACATTGTGTCTGGTTTCATCCATCAGATGCCTGTGATCTCACACTGGACCCAAACACAGTAAACAGATTCCTCTCTCTGTCTGAGGAGAACAGAAAGGTGATATGTAGGACAAAGGAGCAGCCGTATCCTGATCACCCAGAGAGATTTGAGGACTGGCAGCAGGTGCTCTGTAGAGAGGGTCTGACTGGGCGCTGTTACTGGGAGGTAGAGAGGAGTGGGGGATTGGCTGATATTGGAGTGACATATAAAGGAATCAGCAGGAGTGGGAATTGTAATGACTGTGTTATTGGATCCAATGAGAAGTCTTGGAGTCTGTTCTGCTCTGACAACCGTTACACTGCCAGGCACAATAATAATTCCACTACCATAGGCGTCCCCCCTTCCAGCTCCCACAGAGTAGGAGTGTATCTGGACTGGCCAGCCGGCACTCTGTCCTTCTACAGAGTCTCCTCTGACACACTGACCCACCTGAACACATTCTACACCACATTCACTGAGCCCCTCTACCCAGGTTTTAAGGTTAATGACACCTCTTCAGTGTCCCTGTGTCAGGTGGTCCCTGTGTCAAACAAAACATGATGTTTCACTCTAATCATGTGTTTTATGTTTGATCAGAATATAACATTTAAATACATGGAGTAACACGCACACACCAGTTTGGACCAGTTTATTCTGTCAATAATAACCATGGTAACTCTGTGTCAATGGACACACACACTCGCACACTGGACACACAATAACACACACTGGACACACACACACTGGACACACACACACACACACACACACACACACACACACACACACACACACACACACACACACACACACACACACACACACACACTGTAAATGAAAATGTTAATTGTGTGTGTCCACATAACTGAGTATGTGACTAACCTTGTGAAACTGTCCTATTATAATCTCCTGTTCTTCTGAATATTTGTAGATTCGATTTGTAATAGAGTTATAGTAATGAATAACGTCCAGTTACAGCTTCATACTGAAACAAAAAAGATAATAATAAGATAATAATAATAATAGTATAACCAGCCAGGTGAAATGATTTGTTGTATTCCTGAACAAAAGCACCGATGCATGAACAATTGTAAAGGATTAATTGCATAAAAAATAAATATATTCATGACAAGATATAAAAACAGTAATTTGTTGATTGTATCAGACACTGTAGTTCCCTTATACCCGTGCCTTTACACATGAATCAATCTGTCTTCTCTTTATGGTTGTCACGCCCTGACCTTAGAGATCCTTTTTATGTCTCTATTTTGGTTTGGTCAGGGCGTGAGTTGGGGTGGGCATTCTATGTTTTGTTCTATGTTGTCCTTTTCTATGTGTTTGGCCTGGTATGGTTCCCAATCAGAGGCAGCTGTCAATCATTGTCTCTTATTGAGAACCATACTTAGGTAGCCTGTTCCCACCTGTGTTTGTGGGTAGTTGTTTTGTGTTTTTTCACCTTACAGGACTGTTTTGTGTCGTTCACTCTCTTTGTTGTTTTTTGTCCATCAGTGTTCAGTTTATTTAATTCAATTTACAATGAACACTTACCGCGCTGCGTGTTGGTCCGATGATTCCTATTCCTCATCATCAGACGAAGAGGAGGAGCGTTACAATGGTTTGGTTCGGGGATTTGTGTGAGCAGGCCCAAAAAACAAATTGGTTGCCCTGCACACGGTTTTCATGGGCCATGTTGCCTGTGCACCTGCCACCATGACATTATATCTTATTTTTCCCAAGTGGGAGCTGTGGTGCTTAGGGAAGAGGGAGAGAAGGACCTGCTGCCTGCTTGGCGGCTGTAGTTTTTTGTGGTTCTCATGAAGCTCACATGCCAGATCCAGTGGGATGCATGGCTCTGAGAATGCAAACACATACTTTTATGTGTGAAATTAGTTTTGGTGTAGTTTCAATGGGCCGGCTGTGCAGGCTGACTGGCATCGTTTGTCTCCCGCTCATCAACTTCGATAGAGCCAAGGATATGTTTTTCATTATTACGACGTAAAATGTCAAAGTAATGGTATCAACCCACAAGTCATGCTGTCAAAGGATTTGCTACTGATAAAAAGGCATAACAATCTCATTACACTATTGTCTTTCTAAATGAAGTCAACCTCTTCACCCTCCTTATCGTTCAGTTAGGCCTCATTTAAATTACATTGTGAGAATAGGTGCACAATTATGGCCCATTCATCCATTTGTCATTCCTTCAGTGAGGAGAGAGAGACTCATTAGCACCTGGCTGGGTACCAACGTCCTACAGCACATTGTCTTGGCAGATTAATTTGGGAATAGGTACCAACGTCCTACAGCACATTGTCTTGGCAGATTAATTTGGGAATAGGTGGGGAAAAAACTGGTACAAAGGCTCTAAATACTTGTGTGATTTCAAAATTCTGAGAAATGAGCAGTAAAAAATACAAACATTCAGGAAAAGTCAGGGAAGGAGCAGGACATAACTTTTTGGGTGGCAGATTTTTAAAATTTACAAAATCAAACATATAGGCAAGGCAGAGAGACAGACAGACAAAAGCAGACAGACAGACATGCGGGTAGGGGGGACAGACAGGCAGGCAGGGGGAGAGACAGACAGACAGACAGACAGACAGACAGACAGACAGGCAGACACAGTGGCGCACACACAGGCAGGCAGTGACAGACAGACAGAGAAAGGCAGAGAGAGACAGGCAGGTAAGCAGGTATACACACACTTAGAAATAAGGGTACAGTATAGTTCCCTGGAGTACAAAAATATGAAAATACACAATGTACCTTCAGAGATGTAATGTATTGTCAAAGACGATGATAGACTTTACGATGATAGACTTTATGATGATAATATACGCCTAGGAATTAACTTAGTTAAGGCCACAGGACCGAATTCAACAACCATGTCTCTGTCACTAACAAATAGTCATGGCTGGTAATGTTACAATTCACTAGCAAAGGCAAGGCACACTGGGAAATGATTTAGGAGGAATGGCTTAGTGGGGGCAAGGCTTTCATATTACCCCAGGGAGATGTACCGTGCTACAGACAAGCCTACTTCATGAGAGTCACAAGTACGCATCAGGCACTGAAGGAAGCAGTGTCATGGTGCGTTTGTTACCAAGTGGGAAGTGGGAATTTACCTCTTGAATAGCCCTCCGAAACTCGTCTATCATCCTGGGCTCCCACTTCTATCAGATGGTGACCTCTGACGTCACCTACTAAGGAAATGGTTTCTATAACAGCATTTTTGGCAGTTAAATGCAACAAAACATTATTTATAAAAATCTGTTATTGAACTCTATAATTTGTTTATAAGCATGATCGCTGTACTTTTAGTTTATAGTTGACGCAGTTGTTGGCCAATAGCCAATCGCCGTTTATCAATGAGTTCAAATTACATGAATGCATTCAACTGGTATTTACTTCCGAAAGGTTGCTGGATCAAATCCCCGAGCTGACAAGGTAAAAATCTGTCGTTCTGCCCCTGAACAAGGCAGTTAACCCGCTGTTCCTAGGCCGTCATTGAAAATAAGAATTTGTTATTAACTGTCTTGCCTAGTTAAATAAAGGAGAAAAAAAATGTGCATGACTTCAACTGAACTTGTGGATTCTTGCACAGAGGTGTCAGATTCAGTATTTCTATGTCTTTTATAGGTGTTGTTAGGACCGTCTTTAGGAGCAGATTTTGCTTTGGTGGGGCCTTTGTTCTTCAATACAGTGCAGCGCTCTATACTGCTCTCACTGTCCCTTTCTGTTCCTGACACATATTCATCTGATGTTATTTCTACGCTGCTCTCACTGTCCCTTTCTGTCCCTGACACATATTCATCTGATGTTATTTCTACGCTGCTCTCACTGTCCCTTTCTGTCCCTGACACATATTCATCTGATGTTATTTCTATGCTGCTGATTGAGTCTTCAGAATCATATCCAAGCATGTTTTTGTTGAGCTGAAACATAAAACAATCAGAATTGATACATTTTGTTTTACTGAATACATTGTCTGGTCACTGAAAACTTGAACCGTTTTACTCCAACATATCAACTCTAAATTACTAAACCAATAACTGTACAATCATGTCCTGATTAAATCGCGTTATTTTATGCAATCAAGAAATGCATAGTTAATCATGCTCCTTCCTTATTTGTAATCATTCCATTACCTAGTTTGTAGGCTAATGCACAGAATAGTAATCCTATGGGAACAGACGTGGATATTCAGCATGAAACATATCCATTGGGGTGGGGGCAGGGTAAGATGTCTGTAGCATCCACATTCAGGTTTCTTTTTTGCAATAAAGGTGACTCCAAAATTTCACAATACATGATTTACCATAAATTTCTATTGGGCACAAAATAATACAAAACAAGTTTGTAGAGTTTGTAGTGCTTGATGTAGCCATTGCGTGCTAGAAATATGGGATACATATTAAACTTTGGAAGTGAAACAAGCTCTAAAATGGCTATTGCACAAGTATCCCAAACATTTTTCCTAAACCTGTGCAGGAATGAAATAATCTCAGCCATTTTGTGTTGTGAAAAAAGGGTTGGGGTTAATTCCATTTAAAATGTAGTCAATTCAGAAAGTAAACCAAATTCCAATTCCACATTTTCCTCATTGAAAAGCATTGAAGAGAATTGGAATTTCAGTGTGTGCTTCTTGAATTGACTGGAATTTAAATTGAATTGACCCGAACCCTGTGTGATATAATGTACATTGATACTTATAAATACACTCTGTTCCTTCCAGTTGCGGAACCGCTTCTCTGGTTGAAACAGATGTATTGTCCATTTTTGAGCTCAACTGGAAAATAAATAAAATAAGAACCATTTCAAGTAATGAAATGACAATACTCATGTCAGTGACTTGCATCTTATGAGAGGTTGAATTAACTGGCTTCCAAAATAAAAACAAAAAGAAGCAAAGCTCTCTCAACACATTTTTAAACATCTAGGTCAGGGCTATTCAACTGGTGGTCCGCTGGCAAGATCTGTCCAATTTATCAATTTAGAATGGCCCTTTAATGCTGAACATTCATTTAAAAAAATCTGAAAAACAATCCCAGCAAAACTCCAATGTTTAGTGCCAAAATGAGCCCTTGTTCATTATTCTCCAATGGGAGATTCTGTTTTCCTATAGTCCTGTCTATTAAGTGCTTTCAATTAATATCAGTAACATACCAGTTACAGCCAATCAGAGCTGCTAACTGGGGTACAGAGTCCATCTGCCCGCCTATTCATGGTTTGCACCTACATGGCTATTGATGCCTGAAATCGAGTCTAGCCCAGAAGTCTCCACAAGAATAGTTAACGAACAACAATTAGGCCAACTGGCGACATTTTGCCAATCCCCACAAGGAAAAGGGCTACTTCTATGGGGGTTTAGGTTTAGAATTAGGGTTGGAATTAGAGTCAGGGGTTAAAGGTAAGGTGTAGGGTTAGGTTAGGTTAAGGTTTAAGGTTAAGGATAGGTTTTGGGGTTAAAGGTGGGGAAAATAGGATTTTGAATGGGTATCAATTGCGTGTCCACACAAGGTTAGTAAAATAGGATTGTGTGCATGTGTGTTAGTGTGTGTGTACTTTCACAGTCCCTATTGTGCCATGACATGTTTTATACATTTTTTAAGATCATTTTGCTGTAAAAATAAAACCAAATCAGATATTTAGTGTCAAAATGAGCTCTTGCTCAATATTTTCCAATGAGAAAATCTATTTTCCTATAGTCCTGCCCATTAAGTGCTGTCAATCAGTATAAATTACAAGAAATCAGGTACAGGGTCAATCTGCCCGCCTACTGGCTCTTTCTCCGCCGATAAGACTACACTGCCTGGTTAGACTCAGTCGTGACTATAAAAACTATGGACTCGGTTATGGCTATCATAAACTTTATACGATCAACATTTATCCTTTGTTTCGTAGTCTGCTGAGCATCATGATCTACTTTTACAAAATGATGTTAGGTAGCTAAGTAAAGGTAGGCCTAATGCACTCAAGAGAGTGTGTGAGATTAGGGAGGAGATCATTGCTTTTCTGTAATGACAGTGGTGAATTATCATTCAGTAATAACAGTTTGGGGGAACATAGTATGATGATATCCAATACAGCAGATACGACAGAGGGTACCTCTTTCCAAAACATTAAATGATGTTTTCTAGGTGGAAGGTACACCCTGTGTATGAGATTAAAATGTATCAGCTGATGATTAGGATTGTTAGATGAACCCACTAAGTTCCTGATGAATTCTACTGTTAATAGTGTAACACCTGGAAGGACAAGGGATTCACTAGAATTCTACTGTTAATAGTGTAACACCTGGAAGGACAAGGGATTCACTAGAATTCTACTGTTAATAGTGTAACACCTGGAAGGACAAGTGATTCACTATAATTATATTTAGTTGGTTTTTATTGTAGGGTTTTTATTGACGCTATTGTGCATCATGTTGTGTGCAGAAGAGGCCTTGGCCTTCTGGGATGGATCACTGACAAGGCCATCATGGAATGAGTGTAACGGTTTTCTTCTGTGGAAGAAGGAGAGGACCAAAGCGCTGCGTGATTAGTGTTCATCATGTTTAATAAAAGACATTAAACTGAACACTTCTAAAATACAAAACAACAAACGTGAAAACCGAAACAGTTCTGTCTGGTGCAGACACACAAAGACTGAAGACAACCACCCACAAAACCCAACACAAAACAGGCTACCTAAATATGGTTCCCAATCAGCGACAACACAAAACACCTGCCTCTGATTGAGAACCATATCAGGCCAAACACAGAAATAGGAAAACATAGAAATACAAACATAGACTGCCCACCCCAACTCACGCCCTGACCATACTAAATAAAGACAAAACAAAGGAAATAAAGGTCAGAACGTGACAATGAGTTGTTCAGCTTTTTTGAGACACAACAACACAGTATTTAATGTGTTGTCATAATTCACTTTTTAACAAAGCAGAGTAAGCGACAGGTACTGATATAACAGAGTGAGTTCTGTCCCTTTCTCCCCAAACCAGGAAGTGAACTCAAAACCCTCTGCACAATAAAAGGTACTAGTTGCAACCTCTGACAGCTGGGTACTGGAGACTCGACAGGCAGACAGCGAGGCTTATATTAACCTCTGCTGTACCAAACTAATGTGTGAGTTGAGATAAATACAAGAGATGATTCGGAAAGCAACATGAACATGATATTCTTATGGAGACGCAGTGAGCATTTTCAGATGGAACTGTTAGCAGGCATAGATGTGTCTGTGACGGCTAATAGTCCACCACAGTAGACGCATAGATGTGTCTGTGACGGCTAATAGTCCACCACAGTAGACGCATAGATGTGTCTGTGACAGCTAATAGTCCACCACAGTAGACGCATATATGTGTCTGTGACGGCTAATAGTCCACCACAGTAGACGCATAGATGTGTCTGTGACAGCTAATAGTCCACCACAGTAGACGCATAGATGTGTCTGTGACGGCTAATAGTCCACCACAGTAGACGCATAGATGTGTCTGTGACGGCTAATAGTCCACCACAGTAGACGCGTAGATGTGTCTGTGACAGCTAATAGTCCACCACAGTAGACGCATATATGTGTCTGTGACGGCTAATAGTCCACCACAGTAGACGCGTAGATGTGTCTGTGACGGCTAATAGTCCACCACAGTAGACGCGTAGATGTGTCTGTGACGGCTAATAGTCCACCACAGTAGACGCGTAGATGTGTCTGTGACGGCTAATAGTCCACCACAGTAGACGCGTAGATGTGTCTGTGACGGCTAATAGTCCACCACAGTAGACGCGTAGATGTGTCTGTGACGGCTAATAGTCCACCACAGTAGACACGTAGATGTGTCTGTGACGGCTAATAGTCCACCACAGTAGACGCTCATAATACCCATTAAAACACGAAAATGGTTCCAACGTTTTTTTGTTCCGCTATAATTTTTCACATCGTGAATTTTACAAAAAATATATTATTAATTGTGTGTGTGGTGTAGGCTTACCTTGGCGTGACGTTTTGATAGCCATGTAATTCTTTCTCTGGCAAGGGGACTTTTATCAATATATTTGCCTCAATTTACTCTCAAAAAATCGAAATGCTAATTAGCAACAGAGTAGCAAGACTACAACCTCAATAAGACTACAACCTCAATAAGACTACAACCTCAATAAGACTACAACCTCAATAAGACTACAACCTCAGCAAGACTACAACCTCAGCAAGACTACAACCTCAATAAGACTACAACCTCAATAAGACTACAACCTCAGCAAGACTACAACCTCAGCAAGACTACAACCTCAGCAAGACTACAACCTCAATAAGACTACAACCTCAGCAAGACTACAACCTCAATAAGACTACAACCTCAATAAGACTACAACCTCAGTAAGACTACAACCTCAATAAGACTACAACCTCAGCAAGACTACAACCTCAATAAGACTACAACCTCAGCAAGACTACAACCTCAATAAGACTACAACCTCAATAAGACTACAACCTCAATAAGACTACAACCTCAACAAGACTACAACCTCAATAAGACTACAACCTCAATAAGACTACAACCTCAATAAGACTACAACCTCAGCAATACTACAACCTCAATAAGACTACAACCTCAATAAGACTACAACCTCAATAAGACTACAACCTCAATAAGACTACAACCTCAGCAAGACTACAACCTCAATAAGACTACAACCTCAATAAGACTACAACCTCAATAAGACTACAACCTCAATAAGACTACAACCTCAGCAAGACTACAACCTCAGCAAGACTACAACCTCAATAAGACTACAACCTCAATAAGACTACAACCTCAGCAAGACTACAACCTCAGCAAGACTACAACCTGAATAAGACTACAACCTCAATAAGACTACAACCTCAGCAAGACTACAACCTGAATAAGACTACAACCTCAATAAGACTACAACCTCAGCAAGACTACAACCTCAATAAGACTACAACCTCAGCAAGACTACAACCTCAATAAGACTACAACCTCAGCAAGACTACAACCTCAATAAGACTACAACCTCAATAAGTCTACAACCTCAATAAGACTACAACCTCAATAAGACTACAACCTCAACAAGACTACAACCTCAATAAGACTACAACCTCAATAAGACTACAACCTCAATAAGACTACAACCTCAATAAGACTACAACCTCAGCAAGACTACAACCTCAATAAGACTGCAACCTCAATAAGACTACAATCTCAATAAGACTACAATCTCAATAAGACTACAATCTCAATAAGACTACAACCTCAATAAGACTACAACCTCAACAAGACTACAACCTCAGCAAGACTACAACCTCAGCAAGACTACAACCTCAGCAAGACTACAACCTCAATAAGACTACAACCTCAGCAAGACTACAACCTCAGCAAGACTACAACCTCAATAAGACTACAACCTTAATAAGACTACAACCTCAATAAGACTACAACCTCAATAAGACTACAACCTCAACAAGACTACAACCTTAATAAGACTACAACCTCAACAAGACTACAACCTCAATAAGACTACAACCTTAATAAGACTACAACCTCAACAAGACTACAACCTCAATAAGACTACAACCTTAATAAGACTACAACCTCAATAAGACTACAACCTCAGCAAGACTACAACCTCAGCAAGACTACAACCTCAATAAGACTACAACCTTAATAAGACTACAACCTTAATAAGACTACAACCTCAACAAGACTACAACCTCAATAAGACTACAACCTTAATAAGACTACAACCTCAACAAGACTACAACCTCAATAAGACTACAACCTTAATAAGACTACAACCTCAACAAGACTACAACCTCAATAAGACTACAACCTTAATAAGACTACAACCTCAATAAGACTACAACCTCAATAAGACTACAACCTCAATAAGACTACAACCTCAACAAGACTACAACCTTAATAAGACTACAACCTCAACAAGACTACAACCTCAATAAGACTACAACCTTAATAAGACTACAACCTCAACAAGACTACAACCTCAATAAGACTACAACCTTAATAAGACTACAACCTCAATAAGACTACAACCTCAGCAAGACTACAACCTCAGCAAGACTACAACCTCAATAAGACTACAACCTTAATAAGACTACAACCTTAATAAGACTACAACCTCAACAAGACTACAACCTCAACAAGACTACAACCTCAATAAGACTACAACCTTAATAAGACTACAACCTCAACAAGACTACAACCTCAATAAGACTACAACCTTAATAAGACTACAACCTCAACAAGACTACAACCTCAATAAGACTACAACCTTAATAAGACTACAACCTCAATAAGACTACAACCTCAGCAAGACTACAACCTCAATAAAACTACAACCTCAGCAAGACTACAACCTCAGCAAGACTACAACCTCAGCAAGACTACAACTTCCTGCAGGAAGTTCCTGCACTTCATCTCTAGCCGACACTGTCAGCTACAGTTGACCAGCGTGATCAGAGCTCTTCTGTACGTCCCCTTTCTCTGTCTTAGCTAGCCACTGACTACACTCTAGCTAGCTAGTTAGCATAGCAGTAGATCCAAAAATCATTTTGTTTTACTTAGCCTAGATAATTGTTTGTAAAGTATTTCAACTTTGGTGTCTATTTTCAGACCTCAAGGCATTTTTCAAGGATGAGCATAGTAGCATTGAAAGGGGAGAAGACCACTATGCGTCTGGCCATGTGGAGACTTGTACAGCTATAGTGTGGGGCAACTTACCAGTTTGATCAAGCCAACATGAGGGATCAAGTTTATCCTGTGTCAGTGAGTGTAGCTATTACAATACAGGCAGGTACAGCTGTCAACATTCTACAAAGAAAGAGAAACGTAATAGTTTGTATAATCATTAACCAGATTACCCCAGATACCAGCCTTAGATGGGTGTTTAGTCAGGTCTAGAATGTTGTCATTCATGAGAATGAATCAAAAACTCTACTGACATCCAGAATTGACTTTGCTATCCTGCCTGTATTGTAATTTCATGACTAGAGACTAGTCATTCTACTGCCAATGTTTGTCTATGGAGATTGCATGGCGGTGTGCTCGATTTTATACACCTGTCAGCAACGGGTGTGGCTGAAATAGCCAAATCCACTAATTTGAACGGATGTCCAGATACTTTTGTATATATAGTGAATAACTTGGTCGAGTCACATAAAAATGTACATAATGCAGCTTTAATAGATTTGATTTTATAAAAAAAAAATGTTTTGCATTTACCTGCCAAAAATGCTGTTATGTCAGTCATTTCTTTAGTATGTGATGTCCGAGTTCAGTATGTGGGACACAGTGGAGGCTACTGAAGGGAGCACGGCTCATAATAATGGCTGGACCGGAGTAAATGGAATGGCATCAAACACATGGAAATCATGGAAACCAATTGTTTGATGTATTTGATACCATTCCATTTATTCTGCTCCAGCCATTACCATGAGCCCATCCTCCCCAATTAAGGTGCCACCAACCTCCTGTGGTGGGAGAAGTCGTAGCTTAGAGATGATAGACAAGTTTCCCACTAGGGGCGTTCCAGTGGATTGATAGTTGAGTTTCCCACTAGTAATTACCAGTAGGAGGGGCGTTCCAGTGGATTGATAGATGAGTTTCCACTAGTAATTACCAGTTGGAGGGGTGTTCCAGTGGATTAATAGATGAGTTTCCACTAGTAATTACCAGTTAGAGGGGCGTTCCAGTGGATTTTTGTCTCCTTTCCTTCATCTAAACCAATATCAGAGAACTGGAGAGGTGAAAGCAATGACCCGATAGGCAGCCACCATATTACTTTGACCTATCTTGTGTTTTCAGATGAGTCAAGATAAAGGAGAGGAGATAAGGAGAGGAGGCCACTTTAGATTATTGAGATGCACCCATTGTCTTATTGTCCTGTCCTGTGTGATCATAACAGCTTCCTCTTCAACTGAATAAGACCCATTTCTATGTACTGAACACAACCCCTATTACTGTAGTCCATTTACTGTATTGTCATATTCTGATCAATATTAAAACATTTCCACCTCTCTTCTTTCATCTGGTTGATTAACCTTTATTAGTCACATCTGTCACATGTACATTTCATTCAGTGGAATTTAGTTGATACAGAAACATGATTGTTGTGTCAAGAATTTGACAAGTAAACATTCTACAGACAACAATATTTACAAACACCAAGAAGCCCAATAACAACAAGACAAATTATTTCTAAATGAAACCAGTTTTTACAAGACAGTGTGGTGATTCATTCTATTACAGTTTTTTTGGATTGCTTACACACTAAAATTAAAAGTAGTACACTATTAGCAAATCCTTACACTCAAGAAGCAAAACATCAGCCCATATTTGCACAACTATAAGCACATTGTCAACCTCACACTTGTTGCAAAACTCTACACACAGTGATTTGCAAAACACTAAACACACTTAACATACATTACACACAAAAATCTATCATGAAGTCACGTCCTTGCAATACCAAAGCACTGACTGTCAAATTACCTCACCGTCCAACCAATTGGTTCAACACAGTCATCAGGTGTGCAAACACTCGTTTGCTTAATTGTAGACACACCAATCAGGTGTATAAGCACTATAAAAAGCAGCAGGTGAGTTCATCGGTCTTCAAGCACAATGGAAAGAGTCAGAGAAAGAGTAAGACGAGGAGGAGGAGGAGGACGAGGACGACGAGGAGGAGAAGGAGGAGGAGAAGGAGAAGGAGGAGGAGAAGGAGGAGGAGAAGGAGGAGGAGGAGGAGGAGGAAGAGGAAGACAAGAAGGTGCTCAAAGAGGACCGAATCTGACAAATGAGATCCACGCAACACTGGTTGACCATGTTGTCAACTACGGCCTGACGCTGAGGGAGGCTGGACTGCGAGTACAGCCAAATCTAAGCCGATATACAGTGTCAAGTGTGATGAGAACATTTCGACTGGAAAATAGGTATTGTAAAAATATCATATCAAAAACATCTGCACGGTTTCAGTAACTGCTTACAGTACTGTATTCTATGCACTATCAGCACTTCTGTTACCTTTTCCTGTGAAATTACTGTACTATTGTATACTGTTTTTTTTCTACATAGGATTGAGGGTCAGGGACGACAAGGGGGAAGACCTCCTATGTTCACAGAACAGCAAGAGAGGGAGATAGTAAACATGGTTTTGGCCAACAATGCTATAACACTCACAGCTCCAAGCTAACATTGTCAATAACCACGCCATTTTCAACGATATCCATCAGGTCTCAACATCAACACTGGCACGCATCCTAAAAAAAAAAACATATTCAAATGAAGCAAATTTATCGAGTGCCTTTCGAGCGCAATTCCGAAAGTGTGAAACGACTGCGGCATGATTATGCAGAGGTATGTATTCACTTTAGCAGTGTGATCTTGCATACTGTCTCATAATCTTTTACTGTACTGGAATATGTATACTAGATCTACACTGAACTACACAATTTAGCCTGACACTGTTTTTCAGAGTTTTACGAATGGATGGAGAGGAGATCCAGCATGAGTTCATTTACGTAGATGAGGCTGGGTTCAACCTGACGAGAACACGATGTCTAGTTATTTTTTTATTTTTTTTATTTTTTATTTTACAATACGTAAAGTGACGTTTGGTTACAGTATTAAGAATCTCCATGTCAACATTTTGGGCGTGTTGAGAAATAAATGAGTTTCTTCAGTCTGCAACATTGGTCTTGTGTAGTGTTTGGTGAATTTACATTATATTTGTACTTTGTTGATAGTAGCCTACTCTAATCATAGGGAAGTAGAAGTGCTAAAAGTGTTTTAGGTTTATCACAGCAGAGTGTAACTCGTGCAAACAGAGTATAGTAATGTGAAACGTGTGTGTTTCATATGGTAACAAAGTGTGGTTTTTAAAAAGAAGTGTATAGTTTTTACAAGAGTGTTTAATTTTGCAAAGGATCTGTAGTGTTTTGCTAATTGGGTGTGTGGTTGTGCTAATTGTGTGTAGTGTTTTGAAAACACGGGCCCTGTTTTGAAAATCGTGCTTAAGCAATCAAAAAAAACTGTAATGAAACCAGTTTTTACAACACAGTGTGGTGATTCATTCTATTAATGATTGACTCTAGTTGACAATGTCTGTCAACTTCAATGGTGTGTATTCATGAATATTTACAATCGTATGTTTACACACTAGAGAGATATTCTACATTGTTGCTCCAGAGTGTCTTACTGAACATGACCAGGATTAGAGTGAAACATCATGTTGTGTTTGACACAGGGACACAGAGTCATTATAAAGCCTAAACCCTGGATAGAGGGGCTCAGTGAATGTAGTGTGGAATGTGTACAGGTGGGTCAGTATGTCAGAGGAGACTCTGTAGAAGGACAGAGTGCCGGCTGGCCAGTCCAGATACACTCCTACTCTGTGGGAGCTGGAGGGGGGGACGTCTAAGGTAATGTGAGCACTATTGTGCCAGGCATAGTAACTGTTGTCAGAGCAGAACAGACTCCAGGACTTGTCATTCCATCCAAGCCCATGGTCATAACCCCTTCCTCTCCTGCTGATTCCTTTATATGTCACTCCTATAACAGGCCCACTCCCACTCCACTCTACCTCCCAGTAACAGCGCCCAGTCAGACCCTCTCTACACAGCACCTGTCCACGGTCCTGAAATCTCTCTGGGTGATCAGGATACGGCTGCTTCTGTCTCCTCCGTGTCACCTTCCTGTTCTCCTCAGACAGAGAAAGGCGTCTGTGTGCTGTGTTTGGGTCCAGTGTGAGATCACAGACATCTGATGGATGAAACCAGACACAATATTAGAAATCATCATCATTCACATTGGAATGGTAACTTTTCACACTCAATCTGGACAGTTTTATCTCCATCTCTTCATTCAAAGATTCAATCATGAACATTCTTACTGACAGTTGTGGCTGCTCTGCATGATGTATTGTTGTCTCTACCTTCTTGCCTTAGTGCTGTTGTCTGTGCCCAATAATGTTTGTACCATGCTTTGTGCAGGTACCATTTTGTGCATCTGCCATTTTGTGTTACTACCAGGTTGTTGTCATGTTGTGTTGCTACCCTGCTGTGTTGTCATGTGTTGCTGGCATGCTATGTTGTTGCCTTGGGTCTCTCTTGATGTAGTGTTGTGTTGCTACCCTGCTGTGTTGTCATGTGTTGCTGGCATGCTATGTTGTTGCCTTGGGTCTCTCTTGATGTAGTGTTGTGGTGTCTCTCTTGTCGATATGTGTGTTTTGTCCTATTTAAAAGAAAAAATCCCAGCCCCAGTCCCCGCAGCAGGCCTTTGGCCAATTGGCCCAGTGTCATCCTGGTTTGGCTGTCATTGTAAATAAGAATTTGTTCTTAACTGACTTGCCTAGTTAAATAAAGTTTTTTTAATTTGTAATATTTAACCTTTACTTAAGAACTTCTTGTGGCTGCAGGGGCAGTATTGAGTAGCTTGGATGAAAGGTGCACAGAGGTGCCCAGAGTAAAACGGCCTGCTCCTCAGTCATAGTTGCTAATATATGCATATTATTAGTAGTATTGGATAGAAAACACTCTGAAGTTTCTAAAACTGTTTGAATTATGTCTGTGAGAATAACAGAACTCATATGGCAGGCAAAAACCTGAGAAAAAAATTTAAACAGGAAGTGGAAATTATTAGGCTGGTCGATTTTCAACCAAGATCCCATTGAAATCACAGCGAGATATGAATGAGTATTCACTTCCTACTGCTTCCACAACAGTCTGTAGAACTTTGTCTGATGCCTCTACTGTGAAGGGGGGTCAAATGAGAGAGGAATTAGTCAAGTCTGCCATGACCTGACCATGCTTTCACCATGCGCGTTCACATGAGATGGAGCTCTGTTCCATCGCTCATCTGAAGTCAATATAATTCTCCGGTTGGAACGTTATTCAAGATTTATGTATTATTTATTTATTACAACATTCTAAAGATTGATTCAATACATCGTTTGACAGGTTTCTACTGACTGTTACTGAACTTTTGGACATTTCGTCAGCTTTTAGGGAACGCGCTTCGTGACTTTGGAATTGTTTACCAAACGCGCTAACAAAAGTAGCTAATTGGATATAAATAACGGACATTATCGAATAAATCAAGCATTTATTGTGGACCTGGGATTCCTGGGAGTGCATTCTGATGAAGATCATCAAAGGTAAGGAAACATTTATCATGTAATTTCTGGTTTCTGTTGACTCCAACATGGCGGCTAATTTGACTATTGTTTTGAGCGCCGTCTCAGATTATTGCATGGTTTGCTTTTTCCGTAAAGTTCTTTTTGAAATCTGACACAGCGGTTGCATTAAGGAGAGGTATATCTATAATTCCATGTGTATAACTTGTATTATCATCTACATTTATGATGAGTATTTCTGTTGAAACGATGTGGATATGCAAAATCACTTGATGTTTTTGCAACTAGTGAATCTAACACTCCAATGTAAACTCAGATTTTTTTGTATAAATATGAACTTAATCAAACAAAACATGCATATATTGTGTAACATGAAGTCCTATGAGTGTCATCTGATGAAGATAATCAAAGGTTAGTGATTAATTTTCTCTATTTCTGGATTTTGTGAAAGCTATCTTTCACTGGAAAAATGGCTGTGCTTATTGTGGTTTGGTGTGACCTAACATAATCGTTTGTAGTGCTTTCGCTGAAAAGCATATTTGAAATCGGACACTTTGGTGGGATTAACAACAAGATTACCTTTAAAATGATATAAGACAAATCTATGTTTGAGGAATTTTAATTATGAGATTTCTGCTTTTTGAATTTGGCGCCCTGCACTTTCACTCGCTGTAGTCATATCATCCAGGTAGCGGGATGGCAGCCATAAAAGGTTAAATGTAATATGACCAAGTAAGTAATGATGGTGGTCTTTGACTTAACTTGAATTAAGACTTATTCTTAGTCATATTCTTCACAGAAGTCAACACTCACATTTTCTAAGCCCAGGCTTCATTGTGTACTCTCCACCATGTTCCACACTGTAGCGGTAAGTAAAGGAACAGACAGTCATTGACACACACACACACACACACACACACACACACACACACACACACACACACACACACACACACACACACACACACACACACACACACACACAGCATATAACTTTGTCCAAGTGGTTGAAGAATGTTTGTCTTAACTAGCCTGATAACTCAAACATGGCTGATATGAACATTGACATAAACCTTCTGCATACCTGAGTTTCTCCAGTCTGCAGTGTAGATCCTCCAGTCCAGCAGAGAGCAGTCTGACTCCTGAGTCTCCTGGGTGATTGTAGCTCAGGTCCAGCTCTCTCAGGTGTGAGGGGTTTGACTTCAGAGCTGAGACCAGAGAAGCACAGCCTTCCTCTGTGACTTGACATCGGGACAGCCTGCAAAGAGTAAAATAATTTTTAAACCACACTGCTATTCTTTGGTGGTGAAAATACAGTGGCAGTATATTTTTTCAACATATTCAGATTTATCACTGTCCTGAAACCTGACATATCTATTCATAAATTAACGTATCATTATTAGAAATGATAAATTATCAAAGTATTGCTTGTAGATAGAAACATGTGTAGTACAAATATTTGAGTTGACTGACCAGACCAGTTTAAAAAGCAGTATCAGTCAAAAGACAGACATTGAGGTATCAGATTTAGATTGTATTGAGAATGGAGTCCACACCATATCTAGTTTGACAGTAAAGCTAAAATGTTAAATGTGGCTCTACAGTCGTCGCCAAAAGTTTTGAGAATGACACAAATATTAATTTCCATAAAGTTTGCTGCTTCAGTGTCTTTAGATATTTTTGTCAGATGTTACTACTAAGTATAATTACAAGCATTTCATAAGTGTCAAAGGCTTTTATTAACAATTACATAAAGTTGATGCAATCCGCCCTGCCATGCTGTCAATTAACTTCTGGGCCATATCCTGACTGATGGCAGCCCACTCTTGCATAATCAATTCTTGGAGTTTGTCAGAATTTGTGGGTTTTTGTTTGTCCACCCGCCTCTGAGGATTGACCACAAGTTCTCAATGGGATTAAGGTCTGGGGAGTTTCCTGGCCATGGACCCAAAATATCAATGTTTTGTTCCCCGAGCCACTTAGTTATCACTTTTGCCTTATGGCAAGGTGCTCCATCATGCTGGAAAAGGCATTGTTCATCACCAAACTGTTCCTGGATGGTTGGGAGAAGTTGCTCTCGGAGTATGTGTTGGTACCATTCTTTATTCATGGCTGTGTTCTTTGGCAAAATTGTGAGTGAGCCCACTCCCTTGGCTGAGAAGCAACCCCACACATGAATGGTCTCAGGATGCTTTACTGTTGGCATGACACAGGACTTATGGTAGCGCTCACCTTTTTTCCGGATGCCCCAAACAATCGGAAAGGGGATTCGTCAGAGAAAATGACTTTACCCCAGTCCTCAGCAGTCCAATCACTGTACCTTTTGCAGAAATGCAGTGGAGATGTTTTGGGGGGATTCAGTTCATTTGCATGGCAAAGAGGGACTTTGCAGTTCATTGCAATTCATCTGATCACTCTTCATAACATTCTGAAGTATATGCAAATTGCCATCATACAAACTGAGGCAGCAGACTTAGTGAAAATTTATATTTGTGTCATTCTCAAAACTTTTGGCCATGACTGTATACTCCAAAATTTGGGATTTGAGATCAAATGTTTCATATGAGGTGACAGTATATAATGTCACCTTTTTTGGGGGGGGTATTTTCATACATATAGTTCAACGTTTAGGAATTATAGCACTTTATGTATCTAGTCCCCCCCATTTGAAGAAATCATAAGTATTCTGAGCAATTCACTTACAGTGTCTTAAAGTAGTCAAAAGTTTAGTTTTTGGTTCCAAACACACATTTGCATTTGGTTTTGCTTGTGTTATGTTTTGCCCAATAGTTTTTTACCTTTATTTAACTAGGCAAGTGAGTTCAGAACAAATTCTTATTTTCAATGACGGCCTAGGAACAGTGGGTTTACTGCCTTGTTCAGGGGCAGGACAACATTTTTACCTTGTCAGCTCAGGGATTTGATCTTGCAAGCTTTCGGTTGGTAGTATTTGGTCCCAAACTCGTTGCCTGCATTTGCAGTTTGTTTTGGTTGTGTTTTGAGTTATGTTTTGCCCAATAGTAACTGAATGGTGACTGGATTAATCTTCTCTCTAAGTGAGTAGATAACATGTTTCTAAACACTACTCAATTAATACTGATGATGCCATGATTAAGAGAAATCATGAATGAATCATGAATAATAATGAACGAGTGAGAAAGTTACAGAGGCCACAACAAAACATGCTAACCTCTCACCATTCGACGTTTTGAACATTGAGATATTAAATAAATGATAGCGAAGAAGCATAGGATCAAAGAAGAAAGTTAAGGGTTCTCTGTAGAAGGACAGATAGCTGTGGAATGTGTTGGAATGTGTTGGAATGTGTTGGAATGTGTTGGGGACGAGAGCAGAGCACCGTGTTGATACAGGAAAGACAGATAGCTGTGGATTAGATGAAGGAGGGGTTGAGGTCAGGAGGTGAGGACAGGTCAAGATTTGGGATCTTGTTACTCTTTTCCTGTTAAACCATAAGAAGGATTGGAGAGAAGGAGGAGTGTCTTAAGTGGAATATAAATATCTGTGTGGGAGAAATGTTGGGTTGTCTGATTACAGCTGTACAGAACCTTTGGGAAGAATTGAACTTGGTTAAAGCTTCTCTAGTGTCCGTGGGTTATTTACTCTGAAAAATTAGAACCTAACACAAATAACAGAGGGGTTTATGATCCTCGTGCCTCTTTAACTTTCTCATTCATCGTCATTCATGATTCATCCATAATCATGGCAGCATCCACATGAATGTAGAAGTGTTCAGAAACATTTTCTATTCTTACTGACAATACAAGCGAAGTGACTCCAAAATGACACAGGATATTATTCACCATTCAGTTTCTATTGGGAAAATCATCATCCAAAACACAACCAAGACGAACTGCAAATGAATTCAACAAGTGTGTAGAATCACAAGCTTGATGTAATTATTGCAGGCAAGGAATATGGGACCAAATACTAAACTTATGACTACTTTAATACAATATAAGTGAATTTGTCAAAATGATTACGACATTTTCAAATGGGATAAATAGACACAGAGTGCTTTCATTTCTAAACAGTAACACTTATGTGCATGGAAATACCCTCAAGTAAAAGGTGGCATTCTGTACTGTCGCCTAATACGAAACATTCTATCTCAAATCCTAAATACTGGAGCATAGCAACACATTTAAAACAGAAAACACTGTTCAAACGCATATGGTGTGGACTATGTGTGATTGGTAAACATATGTGGATCTGGTGAACAGTTATCACTTTTTGACCAACTACAGGAACACAAACCTCAGAGTCTCCAGTTGACAGTGGGGATTCCCCAGTACAGCAGAGAGCAGCTTCACTCCTGAATCCTTCAGGTCATTGTTACTCAGATCCAGCTCTCTCAGGTGTGAGGGGTTTAACTTCAGAGCTGAGACCAGAGAAGCACAGCCTTTCTCTGTGACTCCACAGCCTGACAGCCTGACAGAGAGATCATCATGATTTCACGAACACACTGTTAATTAATGTAACACCAGCAGTGTAGAAGGACAATGGTAGATGCATTTGGTTTATTCTCTCAAACAACATATAGATTCACCTTCCGTCTCCTAGAATTGTATCGTTATATTGTTATACTAATGTGAACATCAATGCACTGATTCAATATGTTTTTCAATAATACATATTTTCTCTGAACTGAATATTTATTCCTGATGTTTAGTACTTAAATGTATTTGTATGTACTCACAGAGCAGCTCTGGAGGCTTTGACCACTGGCAGCAGCCTCAGAAGACCTTCCTCTGATCTGGAGTATTTCTTCAGGTCAAACACATCCAGCTCCTTTTCTGAAGTCAGCAACACAAAGACCAGAGCTGACCACTGTGCAGGTGAGAGTTCTTCACTGGATACACTTCCTGATCTCAGGTAGTTTTGGATCTCCTCCACTAGAGAATGGTCATTCAGTTCATTCAGACAGTGGAACAGATTGATGCACCTCTCTGGAGAGGGATTCTCCCTGATCTTCTCCTTGATGTACTTGACTGTTTCTTCATGGCTCTGTGAGCTGCTTCTTGTCGTTGTCAGTAGACCTCGTAAGTGCTTCTGATTGGACTCCAGTGAGAGGCCCAGAAGGAAGCGGAGGAAAAGGTCCAGGTTTCCCGTCTCACTTTCTAAGGCTTTATCCACAGCACTCTTGTAGACTGTAACTTCAGGCTTGTCTCTAAACAGCTCAGAAAAGTTACTGGATGTTGATTGTGGTTTGGCCATTAGATTCTCATTGTTGTTGATGAATGAGAGGAACACATATACAGCAGCCAGAAACTCCTGAATGCTCAGATGCACGAAGCAGTACACCTTGTCCTGGTACAGCCCACATTCCTCTTTAAAGATCTGTGTGCACAATCCTGAGTACACCGAGGCTTCATTGACATCAATGCCAGCCTCTTTCAGGTCTTCTTCATAGAAAATCAGATTGCCCTTCACAAGCTGTTGAAAAGCCAGTTTTCCCAGTGACAGAATGCTCTCTTTATTCCAGTGTGGACCTGTCTCTTCTTTCCCAAGATACTTTTCATTCTTCTGTTTGGTATGAAACACCACAAGGTGTGTGTACATCTCAGTCAGAGTATTGGGCATCTCTTCTCTCTTATGTTTCAGCATGTGTTCAAGGACTATTGCAGAAATCCAACAGAAGACTGGAATGTGGCACATGATGTGGAGGCTCCTTGATGTCTTTATGTGTGAGATGATTCTGCTGGCCAGGTCCTCATCCCTGAATCTCTTCCTGAAGTACTCCTCCTTCTGTGGGTCATTGAACCCTCGTACCTCTGTCACCTGGTCAACACACCCTGAAGGGATCTTATTGGCTGCTGCAGGTCGGGTAGTTATCCAGAGGAGAGCAGAGGGAAGCAGATTTCCCTTGATGAGATTTGTCAGCAGAACGTCCACTGAAGTTGACTTTGTGACGTCACAACAGATCTTGTTGTTCTGGAAGTCTAGGGGCAGTCGGCACTCATCCAGACCATCAAAGATGAACAGAACTTTGTACTCGTCATAGTTGGAGATTCTTGATTCTTTGGTTTCTATTGAGAAGTGATTGAGAAGTTCAATCAAAGTGTGTTTTTCCCCTTTCATCAAATTCAGCTCGCGAAAAGGCAATGAAAATACAAATTGGACATCCTGATTTGCTTTTCCTTCAGCCCAGTCCAGAATGAACTTCTGCACAGAGACTGTTTTTCCAATGCCAGCGACTCCCTTTGTCAGCACAGTTCTGATAAGTTTGTCTTGTCCAGTTAAGGGTTTGAAGATGTCGTTACATTTCATTGCAGTCTCTGGTCTTGCTTGTTTCCTGGTTGTTGTCTCAATCTGTCTCAGCTCATGTTCATTATTGACCTCTCCTGTTCCACCCTCTGTGATGTAGAGCTCTGTGTAGATCTTATTGAGAAGTGTTGGGTTTCCTTGTTTAGCGATCCCCTCAAATACACATTGAAACTTCATCTTTAGATTAGATTTGAGTTCACGTTGGCAAATCATAGCAAGCTCATCTGAATCTAGATATAACACAGAGGATATTAATATTACGTCTGATTTCATGTTAGAAAGTTGTACATAATAATTATAACTTATTCTCTTAACTGCCTGTATAAATGTGTACATGTTTTTATAAATCATTACACACTGTTTATATTATTGTTGGTATTATTAATGTTCTCAAATTCCCAATCTGGCCCTCATACAATCATGGCCACCTGATCATCCCCAGCTTCAAATTGGCTCAAGGCTGCTACGATATCATTAAGTTAGCTACTTTAGCTGTACTTCAGTTACAGCTTTGAAATGTTATAAAACAGCATTCAACATGAGGCAGACAGCTATTACTTTTCTCCAGTGTGTCAGCAAGCTCCTTCTGGTTCATTTTCCTCAGGATGTGCAGTGTGATCTTCAGAGCCCCCTCTCTGGCACTGCTCTCCTGCTTCTCATCTTCAGCATCCACCACTTCCTTATCCTGCTTCTGACTCTCAAAGCCTTCTGGGAGATCTGGACTAAGAATCCTCTTGAACATCTTCAGCTCATTCTTCAGAAATGTCATAATATTCTCTTCAAGCAACTGAAATAAATAAAGTAAATAAGTTAAGCAAGAGAAGAAATACTTTCTCATTAACACATGAATGAATGATTGACAGATCAACTTTACTTGAGGTAAACAAAAACAAATGTACATAACAGGACCACATACACTGAATATGGAGGCCAGGTCTGTTTGATGACTCTGGAAAGACTGACCACTGAGAATCTCCTGTTGGTTTCTGTGGACAAAACATCCAAAGAGTGCACACACACAGACACGTACACACACACACACACACACTATGAAAATTGAAAAAATGATTTAGGACTATGGATAATGAAAATAAATTGGAAATGGGAGAGGAGAAATGACTAGAGACAGTGTTGTTTAACCCACTGACCATGACCCATGAGTTCTTCTTACCTTTGTTTAGGAGTTAAGTCTCCCTCTCTAAACATTATAGGTATACCCATAGACCGGCCACTCTTCATGGACACACAGCTGGGTACAGGGGAGTCTGGTCTCTCCCGCTTGATTGTTCTTCAACACAACAGAGACAAACATTACATCTCTCATCTACTCATCTACTCTGTTTTTTTTGCTAAATGCTAAATATCTGCGTCACTCTCAGAGAAATAATTAGTACTGCTAGGTTTTACACTGTCAAATGTAACAAATAACTTTATTTTTTAGTAAATAACTGCACTAATGATACATTTGTGAAATAAATTTTTCAATATTTAAAAATAACAATTAAATACAGTAATATGAGATCTGTATGTAAAACATTTACATTGGACATTTATCAGATGTTCTTATCCAGGGCCTGGTTTCCCAAAAGCATCTTAAGGCTAAGTTCATTGTTAGGACCTTTGTAGGAGCATCGTTAAATCTCAGAGCTTGAAAGAGAGCGACCAGCCTCTATGTATTTTACTGGTTTGTGACTCACTGACTCCGCCCCCGTTTAGAGGGGAATAAAGCAACCCAGGAGTTAACACACAGTTCAGGGAGAGTTTGAGAGGCAGGTTTATGGTTCCCCCCTAGACTCTCAGGCTCCAGTCATTGGGGATGGGGAGTGGAGTGTACAGCTTGATGTTGTGAGGTGCTGATAACAGTCACCCTCAGCCACCGGGAATTTGTAACAGAGCTGTTTCCCAAAACCATCATAATTAATGTTGCACTTGAAATTGCTCATAATCTAATACCTGCCTCAGACCACTCGTAGAACAGCTAAGTGAGTCGTTAGATGCGTTTTTTGCACTCCAGAGTCACTTAATACACGGAAGACCTAGGTCAAACATACTATAGTCCTTCTGTATGTTAAGACCTCTGGGGACTAAAGTATCTACAACATACTATAGTCCTTCTGTAGGTTAAGACCTCTGGGAACTAAAGTATCTATAACATACTATAGTCCTCTAGGTTAAGACCTCTGGGACTAAAGTATCTATAACATACTATAGTCCTCTAGGTTAAGACCCCTGGGAACTAAAGTATCTATAACATACTATAGTCCTTCTGTAGGTTAAGACCTCTGGAGACTAAAGTATCTATAACATACTATAGTCCTGTAGGTTAAGACCTCTGGGGACTAAAGTATCTATAACATACTATAGTCCTCTAGGTTAAGACCTCTGGGGACTAAAGTATCTATAACATACTATAGTCCTCTAGGTTAAGACCCCTGGGAACTAAAGTATCTATAACATACTATAGTCCTTCTGTAGGTTAAGACCTCTGGGACTAAAGTATCTATAACATACTATAGTCCTCTAGGTTAAGACCTCTGGGAACTAAAGTATCTACAACATACTATAGTCCTCTAGTTTAAGACCTCTGGGGACCAAAGTATCTATAACATACTATAGTCCTCTAGGTTAAGACCTCTGGGGACTAAAGTATCTACAACATACTGTAGTCCTTCTGTATGTTAAGACCTCTGGAGACTAAAGTATCTATAACATACTATAGTCCTTCTGTAGGTTAAGACCTCTGGGAACTAAAGTATCTATAACATACTATAGTCCTTCTGTAGGTTAAGACCTCTGGGACTAAAGTATCTATAACATACTATAGTCCTTCTGTAGGTTAAGACCTCTGGGAACTAAAGTATCTACAACATACTATAGTCCTTCTGTAGGTTAAGACCTCTGGGGACTAAAGTATCTACAACATACTGTAGTCCTTCTGTAGGAAAGAACTCTGGAGACTAAAGTATCTGAGGAATAGATCCAGATAAGAACTCTGGAGACTAAAGTATCTAAGGAATGGATCCAGATAAGAACTCTGGAGACTGATGTATCTAAGGAATGGATCCAGATAAGACCTCTGGAGACTAAAGTATCTATAACATACTATAGTCCTCTAGGTTAAGACCTCTGGGGACTAAAGTATCTATAACATACTATAGTCCTCTAGGTTAAGACCCCTGGGAACTAAAGTATCTATAACATACTATAGTCCTTCTGTAGGTTAAGACCTCTGGGACTAAAGTATCTATAACATACTATAGTCCTCTAGGTTAAGACCTCTGGGAACTAAAGTATCTACAACATACTATAGTCCTCTAGTTTAAGACCTCTGGGGACTAAAGTATCTATAACATACTATAGTCCTTCTGTAGGTTAAGACCTCTGGGGACTAAAGTATCTATAACATACTATAGTCCTCTAGGTTAAGACGTCTGGGAACTAAAGTATCTACAACATACTATAGTCCTCTAGGTTAAGACATCTGGGAACTAAAGTATCTACAACATACTATAGTCCTCTAGTTTAAGACCTCTGGGGACTAAAGTATCTACAACATACTGTAGTCCTTCTGTAGGAAAGAACTCTGGAGACTAAAGTATCTAAGGAATAGATCCAGATAAGAACTCTGGAGACTAAAGTATCTAAGGAATGGATCCAGATAAGAACTCTGGAGACTAAAGTATCTAAGGAATAGATCCAGATAAGAACTCTGGAGACTAAAGTATCTAAGGAATGGATCCAGATAAGAACTCTGGAGACTGATGTATCTAAGGAATGGATCCAGATAAGAACTCTGGAGACTAAAGTATCTAAGGAATGGATCCAGAATGTATTTCTGGACCTTCAGTGTTTGTTTTTGCTAACTTGTTTAATTCCAAAATAAAATGTGATTTTTCTGATGAAGGCCAAAACGTTAATCTTTTAACCTTGGGGTGGCAGGTAGCTTAGTCGTTAGAGCATTGGGCCAGTAACTGAAAGGTTGTTGGATTGAATCCCTGAGCTGACAAGGTAAAATATGTTATTCTACTCCTGAACAACGCAGTTAAAAGTGTTGTTCTCCAGTAGGCTGTCATTGTAAATAAGAATTTGTTCTTAACAGACTTACTTGCCTAGTTAAATAAAACCCTGCCTAAAACAAATTGGTTTGAGAGCATAGTGCCTTTTCCTTTTCAATGGTGATTTGGAGACTAATGTGTGCAATAATGTGCCAAATCTGTGATTTAATGCATTTTTATTGGGTAAGCATAGAATAAGCCACCTCTGAGTCAAATTAAGCATAGAATAAGCATAGAATAAGCCACCTCTGAGTCAAATTAAAAATCTTTCCTTAACATTATAATTGTTTCACAATTCTGACGATGGATCAGCTTCTAGAGAGATATTACCATCTATGGCAGATGGTAATATCTCTCTAGAAGCTGATCCATCGTCAGAATTGTGAAACAATTATAATGTTAAGGAAAGATTTGAATGGAGAAAGCTGATCTGAGAGCAGCGCTCAATTTCTTTCGATCCTATCAGTATCGACACATGCTCCAAGACGCAACCATTTTGGCAAACGCATGTTACATCTTCGGCCGTTGTAGGAAAGATGCATCTTAAGACACTCATAAGCCTAAGTTCCGTCGCTCTCAGGAAAACGGCCCCAGAGACATGGCAAATATCTTAATTTGATAACCCTGCGTTGCAGGAATTTCCCTGTCAGACTTGATTTGCCCTAACGAAAAATGTATCAAAAATGTCCATGAATTATAATCCACATAATACTGAATATTTCCAGTTGCTGAAACTGAGTCAAATTAAGATATGGCATCTGTAAGTTCATTCATCTTAAGATAGCTAGGTGAGACAACCACATATCATAGTCAAATAATCAGGAAACGAACATTCCATTCCAGCTAAACAATTGACATACAGTGCATTCGGAATGTAGTCAGACCCCTTGACTTTTGCCACATTTTGTTACGTTACAGCCTTATTTTAAAATTGATTACATTGTTTTTTTCTCATCAATCTAAACACAATACCCCATAATGACAAAGCAAAAACAGTTTTTTTGAAATTTTAGCAAATCTATTAAAAAATATATATTACATTTACATACGTATTCAGACCCTTTACTCAGTACTTTGTTGAAGCATCTTTGGCAGCGATTACAGCCTCGAGTCTTCTTGGGTATGACGTTACAAGCTTGGCACACCTATATTTGGGGAGTTTCTCCAGTTCTTCTCTGCAGATCCTCTCAAGCTCTGTCAGGTTGGATGGGGAGCGTCGCTGCACAGCTATTTTCAGGTCTCTCCAGAGATGTTCGATCAGGTTCAAGTCCAGGCTCTGGCTGGGCCACTCAAGGATGTTCAGTGACTCCTGCGTTGTCTTGGCTGTGTGCTTAGGGTCGTTGTCTTGTTGGAAGGTGAACCTTCGCCCAGTCTAAGGTCCAGAGCTCTCTGGAGCAGGTTTTCATCAAGGATTTCTCTGTACTTTGCTCCATTCATCTTTCCCTCGATCCTGACTAGTCTCCCAGTCCCTGCCTCTGAAAAACATCCCCACAGCATGATGCTGCCACCACTATGCATCACTGTAGGGATGGTGCCAGGTTTCCTCCAGACGTGATGCTTGGCATTCAGGCCAAAGAGTTCAATCTTGGTTTCATCAGACTAGATAATCTTCTTCTCATGGTCTGAGAGTCCTTTAGGTGTCTTTTGGAAAACTCCAAGTGGGCTTCATGTGCGTTTTCCTGAGGAGTGGCTTCCATCTGGCAACTCTACCATAAAGGCCTGATTGGTGGAGTGCTGCAGAGATGGATGTCCTCCTGGAAGGTTCTCCCATCTCCACAGAGGAACTCTAAAGCTCTGTCAGAGTGACCATCGGGTTGTTGGTCACCTCCCTGACCAAGGCCCTTCTCCCGATTGCTCAAGTTTGGCCAGGCTGCCATCTCTAGGAAGACTCTTGGTGGTTCCAAACTTCTTCCATTTGGTGGAGTGATGGATGATGGAGACCACTGTGTTCTTGGGGAACTTCAATGCTGCAGAAATGTTTTGGTACCCTTCTCCAGATCTGTGCCTCGACACGATCCTGTATCGGAGCTGTACAGACAGTTCTTTGGGCCTAATGGATTGGTTTTTGTTCCAACATCCACTGTCAACTATGGGACAAATATACGTCTAATTTCGAGTGTGTTTATGTTAAAGGTGAATCAACAGTTACTACATCCATTTTTGGATCCACATCCTTTTTTAAACGTATTAATTAATTATATCTACCTATTGATTCAGAAACTAATATAACTTCTAAATGCCTCATGAGCTTAGTTCTGTCATTCTCTATCAGAATCCAAAAACAAGCTTGTTTTACTCCAAAACAAAACACTGTAAAGCTTCAAAACATATTTAAAACTATAATTGTTGTACCATGGATGGTCAGTCTTTGCATCCATCCCGTCTATACATTTTAGTGGTTACATTTCTCCAGCCCCATTCTATCTTTTTACCAAAACAGTGGGGGGGAAAACGTTGTTATTGTTTCAACTGCTAATTGGTGCTTTAAAGGGGTGTTACTTTGGCAGATAATGTTCCCCATCTTAAGAAAGTGTTTTTTATAATTAACTAATTAATGCATGTTGTTTTTGGTTTAAGGGTATATGGACCATTGTTGCATCGTTCATTGTTATCTTGTAAATGGCTATTTTATGGTTGTAAGTGATCAAATTAACTAACAGATGTTGTATATTTTTCAATTCTGAGTAATTACTACTTCAATAAGGATATACACTTTATTTCAGTGACCTTAGGTATAGAAACTGATGGTCAGATCAACACAACGCTTAGAAGAAATGTGTTGCAATTGCTACAATATTCCAATAGATGGCAGTATAAGACCACGAATGAAATCTCATAAAATAAATGTAGTTTTCTCCCGCTACCCCTGCTTTTTCTGTCCCTTTCCACAATGCTGACGCAAGAGGAAGGAACATCATTTTAACAGATTACTGTGAATTGCTATAAGATGATTCATGTTTATTATGACCTATTTTAAGGCTCATGTTTTGAAATTATACTTGATTACTATTCCAATAACGAGTTTCAATAATCGTGAACATTAATTCAGTCACCTTCTGGTCGGGAAAAGTATTTTCCTAGTACATTCATTGTCAAATTCATCAAACAGCATCGACCTGCTCTGTTATAAATATATATAGATTAGATTAGATAGATTAGTTAGATAGATCGATAGATAGATAGATCGATATAACTGTAAAGTAATGAGTAATCATTTTAGAAAATCATGGGACATATAGTCTTTGGTTGCATGCTATTTTATGTCAATCATATTGCTGCTTGTAGCCTATAACTGATGCTTCGTGGTCTTATGCTGCCGTCTATTGGAAATATTTACCAATTAAAAGTGATTAATTCACATAAAGACATTGGTGAGGCAGCTGAGAATAAAGTGTATTTTTCTTATTCATTCCTGAAATCAGTCTCAATCCTGCCCCAACTATCCCACACCAATTGCTGGACATAGAGGTTACTAGGTCACACCCAGTTCAAACCACATGTGTTCTGCCTTGCAATAATAAATAACCAAAAATGAAGATGCTTACATTGGTTTTGGTATTTACTAACATAATATTATTACAAAAATAGTTTCTAAAAGTGTTCTAGGCTACCATACCCTAGAATTAGGGTAAAGGCTAAAATAGATTATGCATAGGTTTAGTGGCACAGCGGTCTAAGGCACTCCATCTCAGTGCTTGAGGCGTCACTACAGACACCCTGGCTGTATCAAAACCAGCTGTGATTTGGAGTCCCATAGAGTGGCGCACAATTAGCCCAGCGTCGTCTGGGTTTGGCCGGGGTAGGCCGTCATTGTAAATAAGAATTTGTTCTTAACTGACATGCCTGGTTAAATAAAGAAAATGTAAAGATTTTTCTAGGCAAAAAAACAGTATGGGTTTAATAGCTCTCTTGCTCCTCCCTGTGGCCTTCTGCAGGCCCCTCATTCGCGACACTCTAGGCTCATAATCTGAGGTTGCAACTGCGTCAGATCTACAAATCAATGAGCTAGACCTATCCATTTGGTTTGCAACTCAGTGAAACTGCGTAGCATTCTCTCAATTCAATGCCTACGAACAAACATATTTAGACGCATATCAAATTACCCAGCAGCCATTTAGAAACAACAAATCATCAATATCTTTTATTTCTTAATGAAAACATTTATTCTGGCTGTTTAAATCAGCCACATCTTGAAAAATAGGGCAGGGACATGCGTTTTGTTTAGGTTTTATAGCTTTTTCTGGGGAAAAAACATGGTTAACCATGACCAGAAAATATTTAACATTGATGGCTATGTGCCAGCCATCCCTAGGACTGTGGGTCACCACAACGTGTACCCAGGCGAACAGTGATCACACTCACCAAGTAGCCATAACCTTATTAATAATAAGTTACCTGAGGTAAGCCTACAGGGTTAACACAGGCAGGTCTCAGTGATAACAATAGCGAAGCTGACATTGTGACGCAGAACAACGGGATGGGAATACAACTTTTAGAAGGCGAATTGGTGCCACGGTGCTCAATAGAACTAATAGGAGCTGGCAGGGTGAAAAATGACCTAAAAATGAGGCCTGTTTTTTCGCGATTACTTCATAACTTGGGACATAAAGTAATATTATGAAACTGGGCTCCATTGTGGATGCAATGAACTCTTTTTTATCAGAAAAACGTGTTGATAAAAATGTCATGTGTCCAGCCTACTTGAGGCACCCCGAAAATAATATTAAAAAGTTCGGTCCTTGGATACAGAGGGGTTAAACACTAAAGTTACCGTCCATCTAGTGAAGAGAGGAGAACCGGACAGAGGGAGCCAGCATCCATCAACGAGAGAGGGATAACAGGTGGAAGAAACAACCGGGGAGCTCCATCGATCCACAAGAAATGCAGGCAGCCAGTGATGATGTAGTGGTTGCTAGAATAACTACGATGCTGCTGGTAGAGTAGCTAGCTAGCCTACCTAGCTGTACCGACTAGCTTAGCTAACAAGCAGGTCGTTCATCTGTACCTCATCTCGAGGATGATGACGAATCCGGTGAACCACAAAATGAAACAAGGATAGCGAGTGAAAAGGATCTGGCTACACTCATACTGTCCCTGACCATTAAGCAAAAAGCAAACAGAGATCCAGCATGTTGGTTGTGGTTAACACAGTGACAACTAAACAGAGATCCAACATGTTGGTTGTGGTTAACACAGTGACAACTAAACAGAGATCCAGCATGTTGGTTGTGGTTAACACAGTGACAACTAAACAGAGATCCAACATGTTGGTTGTGGTTAACACAGTGACAACTAAACAGAGATCCAACATGTTGGTTGTGGTTAACACAGTGACAACTAAAAAGAGATCCAACATGTTGGTTGTGGTTAACACAGTGACAACTAAACAGAGATCCAACATGTTGGTTGTGGTTAACACAGTGACAACTAAACAGAGATCCAACATGTTGGTTGTGGTTAACACAGTGACAACTAAACAGAGATCCAACATGTTGGTTGTGGTTAACACAGTGACAACTAAACAGAGATCCAGCATGTTGGTTGTGGTTAACACAGTGACAACTAAACAGAGACCCAACATGTTGGTTGTGGTTAACACAGTGACAACTAAACAGAGATCCAGCATGTTGGTTGTGGTTAACACAGTGACAACTAAACAGAGATCCAACAT